>NC_092066.1:92500-175000 GCF_039877785.1 Chaetodon trifascialis | reverse complement strand
ATTGGATAAAGGAGATGAACACATGAACTCTGGAACAATTTGGAAAAACAGTTGTTGGTCAAAACAATATACTGCATCCCACTACAGTATGTACTTCTATGTATACACCCCACTATGGCTGCACCTCTCTGTCCTCCTTCAGATGGAGTTTGGTGTGGTTTACAGTTGTCTTGAAGACAAGATGTTCACGGCGAGGAGAGGGAAGGGAGCATTCTGTAACGGAGAGCCACTGCAGGTTTCTGACCAGGAAGGTTAGTAATTCATAACATAAAGAACTGACGCATCAATAATCCACCGACGAGTCAATATCAACACATCTAATGGAATTCAAAGGCAGTGCTCCAAGGCTACAACTGAAGCGTTTCATTTAAAGCATGTTCAAAATGTCTGGAGCAGATGTGACCACGCTTTCGAAGAATTTCCCCTGCTGTCGCTGCGTCTATAAGCTGGTCAACAATCACAGCAACTGATGGAAGCTGAGCCATTTTTCCCCATTAACAGGAAACAAGCTAATAAATAGAACAACTATCAGCCCGTGATCAGGTGACGGTCTGTAGGCTTCCTGTTAAAGTAGGGCTCACACTTATTACATCACACAGTACTCAGAACTACACCATGTGTGAAGAGAAACTAAATTCTGTTCATTTTAAATTCACTTTCAGCAATCAGTCACACCAAAAGCATGCGTCCAAGCTAGCAATGGCTTCAACCACACCTCCTCACTATGGCACAAGTTTCAGACTCTTTGGTTTGAGTTGCTCTTAGAAAGTCACTCCTCAGCTAAGATTCCTTGCTCGAAAGTTGTGGACTGAGTTTGGAGCTCTCTGGGAGTATTTGTGAATACAACCTCTGAATCTCCAGACTTCTGAAAAAATACATCTGAGCTTGAAAAATCACGTTTGCACTGATTTCTGTTTGATATGAGAGGACACTGAACACAACATCCATCCATTTTCTATACCGCGTGTCCCTTTCGGGGTTGCGGGGGGGGGCTGGAGCCTATCCCAGCCGTCAACGGGCGAGAGGCGGGGTACACCCTGGGCCGGTCGCCAGTCGATCGCAGACTGAACACAACAGATATGTGAAATAAGACAATATGTTACGATGCTCTGATCCAACAAGAGACCCGAGTTTGACCTGTGTCCTTCTTTCTGAAAGACATTAAACAGTCGATCATCGCCACAGAGTTTGGATCCAACAGAGACCCTGAAGCTGTCGACAAAATCTTCTCAAGCCTGAGGAACATCCTTTGCATCCCTGTACACGGGTAATACTATTGATGCTGCAGTAAAACCACTGATATTGTAAAGTCAGTATGTACTGATAACAGCATATGTGCGTTACCAGTGTGCGTGGAGCAGGAAGTGCAGCGATCAACATGTGTCTGGTGGCGTCTGGTTGTGTCGAGGCGTATTATGAGATTGGGATCCATGTTTGGGACGTCGCTGCCGGCTCGCTGATCGTCTCAGAGGCTGGAGGAGTCCTGATGGACATCGAAGGTGAAGATGCTCAAAAAGCCACTCTGTGTCTCTGATGATGATGATGGTGATGATTCAAATAGAGAAGTGACACATTCAGGTGACAGACATCTGGCTTTAAAGTGTTCACTGTGTCGTCTGCCTGTACCTGTGTTCAGGAGTAGCTGTGGACCTGATGTCCAGAAGAATCGTTGCCGCCAACAGGAGAGCCATTGCTGAGAGGATCGTCAAAGAGATCGACTCCTTCCGTCCGCCCAGAGATGACGCTCCATCACCACTCAAACAGTGAAGAAGTGCAAAGCATTCCAGATTAAACACCATATTTTATGTGTGAATTTTGTAAAGTTTGTGATAAATAAAGTGTGTCATGAAAGCAAATACACATTTGGGTTTGTTTGATATCACATCTACACAACATCGTGACGTTACAGCAGAACGAGAGCCGTTTCAGATTCAGATGACAGGTGCAACATCTGGCACAAAGACTGCTTTAAGCATGTTTTCTATGCAGAACCATCTGAGGCCTGAAGACCTCGACCAGACAGTGTTGGTTTTTGGCCTCGCCCCTTTAGCTTGCTGCACTTTTTGAGTTAGCGATGTAGCTTGGTGCTAGTCCATGAAGGGCTTTGTATACGAGGAGGAGGACCTTAAAATCAGTCCTGACTGTTACAGGAAGCCAGTGCAGAGCAGCTAAAACTGGACTAATGTGGTCTCTGCTCATAGTCCAGCTGCAGTGTTGACTTTCTCTGTGTTTTTTCTTCTGGAGGTCAGTAAATAGAGCGTCACAGTCATCGAGTCAGCTTGAAATGAAGGCAAGAATCAGTTTTTCAGCACCTGTTTGTTAGTAAACGGTTGTTCTTCAGCTCCCTGCATCCCCAAACAGCCGTCATGTTTGTCAGACACATGATCTCCAAGACTGACGTCAAGCTTTGTGCCTTTGATGTTTGTTTGAAACCAGTTTAACACTCAAAGACCAACAACTGTTCAAGATCATTGATAAAGACATCACGATCAGTCGTGTCCAGCGCTGCAGGTGAGGTGTGATTGAAGGGCGGGTCTTGGCCTCTAGTTTGTGGGTGTGTTCCTGTGTCTGTTTGGTTTCTGGGCTTCACAGGAGTTTAGAAGGGAGGCATTTCTTCATAATGTCTGATGTAACGTATGTTTCTAGTATTTCGTTTGTTGTTTGGTTAAATGTTGTATTTTATTTTCAGAAAAATATTGTGAGAACGAGGTGAAGTCACATCAAATCATATATACACTGAACAAAAATATAAAACGCAACACTTTTGTTTTTGCTCCCATTTTTCATGAGCTGAACTCAAAGATCTAAAACATTTTCTATTTACACAAAAGAACCATTTCTCTCAAATATTCTTCACAAATCTGTGTTAGTGAGGGCTTCTCCTTTGCCGAGATAATCCATCCCACCTCACAGGTGTGTCTTAGGCTGGCCACAATCAAAGGACACTCTGAAATGTGCAGTTTTATCACGCAGCAAGATGCCACAGATGCCGCAAGTTTTGAGGGAGTGTGCAGTCAGTATGCTGACTGCAGGAAAGTCCACCAGAGCTGTTGCCCATGAATCGAAAGTTCATTTCTCTACCATAAGCCGACTCCAAAGGCGTTTCAGACAATTTGGCAGTACATCCAACAGCCATTGTTGTGCCATTCATCCACGACCATCACCTCATGTTGCAGCATGATAATGCACGGCCCCATGTTGCGAGGATCTGGACACAAATCCTGGAAGCTGAGAACATCCCAGTTCGTGCATGGCCAGCATACTCACCGGACATGTCACCCACTGAGCATGTTTGGGACGCTCTGGATCGGTGTATACGACAGCGTGTTCCAGTTCCTGCCAATATCCAGCAGCTTGGCACAGCCACTGAAGAGGAGTGGACCAACATCCCACAGGCCACAATCAACAACCTGATCAACTCTATGCCAAGGAGATGTGTGGCACTGCGTGAGGCAAATGGCGGTCGCACCAGATACTGACTGGTTTTCTGACCCCCCCCCAGACTCCCCCAATAAAGCCCAGAGTGGCCTTTTATTGGGGCCAGCCTAAGACACACCTGTGCAATGACCATGCTGTCTAATCAGTATCTTGACATGCCACACCTGTGAGGTGGGATGGATTATCTCGGCAAAGGAGAAGCCCTCACTTACACTGATCTGTGAAGAATATTTGAGAGAAATGGTTCTTTTGTGTAAATAGAAAATGTTTTAGATCTTTGAGTTCAGCTCATGAAAAATGGGAGCAAAAAAGTGTTTAAGTGTTTATATTTTTGTTCAGTGTCTATAAAACTATACAAACGTATTCTGACGTCATGGAAACAGAAGTGAGAAAGATAAAATGTATTGAGATATTTAAAACATTTATTCAACAGTTAAAGTGCAGAAAGAACTAAAGCATGAAGTTTAAGGTTCAGTTCCCGTCAGATGGCTCTGACACACGACTGCTCTCACAAAACACTTTCATTTGCCTGCTCACACACATGCAGCTAACACATGCTAACAAAGGCTAACACATGCTAACTGATGCTCGCACTAATTGAAACAGAAGTGGATACTTAAATACTGACTGAAGAGACTCATTAGCATCATTAGCTTGTTGGAACAGGGTCTCTCTGCTCTTCAGGTGTACGTCAGTCCGACTCTGATTGGCTGCTCAATCATATTTGGTCCCTCTTCTTTCTTCTTGTAGCCAAGTCTTTTTTAGTGGCTGTGTTTCCACGGCAACTAATAAACAAATCAGAAGCCAATACAGTAAACTCATGATGTCACTTGAGACAGGTGAAGCTTTTTAGTCTTTGTCTCTTTTGTTTTAGTTTTCACCAGTTCAGCCTGGAAACCACGACTGGCAACGCCTCCATCAGTGATCACCTGTATGAACACCTGTTTGACACCTGCTGATGTGGGCGTGGTCAGAGGTACATGGGGGCTGTGTCTCAATTCACGGGCCAGGCTGCATTTAAAGACTGAATGTGTCCCAGCCGTCCATCCTAACGTAACGAGGATTCAAGTAACAGGATTTTAACCCAGTGGAACGACTAACTCACCTGACCTCAGTGACGCTGGCCGACATTTCTAACTAGCTACATGGAGAAGGTTTTGGTGAGTTTTGTTTTGTTTTTGTCACGTTTGAAATGAAGCGTTGGTGATACAACAGCAGTTCCTGCCCGGTTCATGGCGACATGAGGTAAGGGTCAAAGGTCGAAGGTAAAGGCGGGAACAGGTGGACACAGACCACACTGTGGCCCCTGAACTGAGACACAGCTTTTGTCTCTCAAACATCCCATTTGAAATGAAAGTTAGTGGTTACTATGGTGACACAGAACGCCACCTCCTCATTGGATGCCGTGCACAGAATATGTGGAGACGGTCAGTCCTTCAGCAGCAGGTGAGGAGGCGGAGCTCCAGGAGCCACGGCAGAGGTCAGGGGGCAGAGGTCACGGCTGTTGAGCAGAGACTGTCGTCGTTTCCTGAGAGGAACGCTATTGGTCAGGGTCTGAGGAGACACAGACAGGATCCTGTGCTGTGATTGGCTGAAGGGAGGCAGCATGGCATGAGAAAAACACGTGGACGGGATGGTTCAGATTAGGGTGGGAGGTAGAGTGTGACAAACAAATTCAATTGGGGGGGGGGGGCTGAGCAAAACCTTTTTAAGGTGTGAAAGTTGCTCTAGAAGCTCTAGATTCATCTCATCATTCATGACAGGTGTCACTGCGGCGTTCAGGTGGACATAAAGGTGGATGAAGCAAACGCTCTCATAACTTCACAACACGAAAAAACAGAGAGAGAAGAATCTGACATCATCAAGAAACAGTTTGGTGACAGAAACAGAATGTCTTTTTACCTCGAAAGCTCATTCAGTTCATTCATTCATGATGCGTTTTTAATGCGGAGTCAGTACTTTAAATTCATCATCTGCACAATTTACTGACCCTCAACTTATCACTTCAAAGCGCCTTCATTTTAGAATTAACGGATGACACAGATGCTACTTTTTTAAGGATATTTTACCTCTTTAAAAGCCTTAATGAATGCATAAAATCTCTCTTTTAATTACAGTGTTGTAATAAATTGATGAAGCGAGTACTTATCCCCAAATTATCTGACAAAATATGATGTTATTACATAGCACATTAGGTGGTATCTAAAGTCGTTCTGTGATTTTTAAGGGATATTTATCCTTAAAACAGCCTTTTTAAACTTAAAGTTTGGTGTGTAGGATTCAGGGAATGTTCAGCTCCTCTTCGTCAGTCAGAGATGTTTCTACAGTAGCCCAGAGTGGACAAATTAAACTCTGGCTCAAGAGGGACTTTCATGTTTTTAGGGGCCACAGTAGGAAGGGTGAGGCAAGGGGTGTGCAGTTGGCTGCAATCTGCAACCTCACCACTAGATGCCGCTAAATCCTACAAACTGGACCTTTTAGACAAGCCATTAAAACCCCCACAACTTTAAGTCTGAATTTGTAGTAAATTTGTTGTGCTGTTTTGAAAATTTACCCCTTTAAAAAACCCTTAATCGATACAGAAAATCATATATATCAATATTTTAGAACTCCTTGATATATTCCTTTGTCCAAATCTGATAAACCTGTGATATATCTGAATACTGACAGTATTCAATTAAAATCTCATTAATTACATGACAAGATAACGAGAACCATAATAACTCTTTGGTCATGAAGAGCTTTTCAAATGAAGGTATTTTTGTGCAGGTTATTTTTTGGGGCATTGTCCGTCGTAATGAATAAAACAGGTTTAAAGACAAACAGGAAACAGAAGACCGACATGCACCAGAGGTCGGTTAACGCCATGCGGCGCTCCAAGTAAAGGTGTTTTTAAGTGGTTTCGTTTTTCACATTAAAGGACAAATGAAGGATGACTGACTACCAACACGCTTATTTGGATTAAGATGTTGAAGTGTTTTCAGGGGAAATTTAGAGTTAATTGAGGGAATCTGAAGGCTTTATTGTGCACATTTATAATAATAATGACATCACTGACCAGGCGGAGGCGCTGTGCGTACTTTGACTCTGGTTCATCTGGTTTTCTGCTCGGCACGGCAACGTGCCATCGCTGCAGCTCTGCCTTCATCTCCACTGGGCTGAAGAGGACTGCTGGGTCGGCTTGGCGACGGTTAATCAGCTCCACCAAACGCTCCTTGTAGTGCAACCTGCCAGAACAGATGGGTGGAGACTGTACACCTGATAATAAGACCAACAAATCTGTGCAGGTAATCTGAAATCAGTATATTCAGACTGGTATCTGTACTGAGTTCAGACTGGGATTATGCACTGGGATCAGACTGGTAGTTGTACTGGGTTCAGAGTGGTAGTGGTCTTACAGGCAGTAACCTCTGTATTCAGGTAAAGCAGGTCGTCCACAGGGCTCCTCCCGTCTGCCGCCATCGTCTCTCAGCTCCAAAACGAAACACGTCCCTGAAAATGTACATGTGTCAATCAAAGTGGGAGAGAAAAGATTCCACGTGATGAGCAGAGAGTGACCTTACCTGTCTGACTGGTGCCAGGAAAACTACCATTTGCTGGTTCCAACAAGGCAGGAGACACTCTGGAATACTGAGAGACAAGAAACAGAATCCACCTCATAAGTACTGTCCACACTAGAGGTCCATCAATTAATTAATTTACAGAGTAACTATTGAACAAACAGTACTAAACAAACAGTAGAAAACTACTAAATTAACAGTACTAGCGAAACTTTGCTCTGAGAGCAGGTGATGGCTGCACAGCCTCCACCGGAGGCCATACATCACCCTTAAGCATGGATGTCAAGGTAATGTCATTGTGTACCTGAGATACATCCAACCATTGTCTATACCCGACTATCCCTTTTCGGGGTTACGGGCGGCTGGAGCCTATCCCAGCTGTCAACGGGCGAGAGGCGGGGTACACCCTGAACCGGTCGCCAGTCGATTGCAGGGCAACATATAAAGACAAACAACCATTCACGCTCACACTCACACCTAAGCACAATTTAGAGTCACCAATTAACTTAATGAGCATGTTTTTGGTCTGCGGGAGGAAGCCGGAGTGCCCGGAGAAAACCCACACATGCACGGGAAGAACATGCAAACTTCACACAGAAAGGCCCCGCCTGACCCGGGGATCGAACCGGCGACCTTCTTGCTGTGAGGCACGTGCACTACCTGCTGCATACCTGAGATACTTTATATTTAAATGAAAGTTTACTTTATGTCGGGCAGCTTTATCTGTAAATCATGAGCATGATAAGGTTGTTGGTGAAGGTATGGCATCAATGACACATTAGAGTGCATTCAGAATTCAGAATGGGCAGAAACAACAGTCACATCTTGGTAAGCTAGCCAAGTCCACATGTATCCAGAGCAACATGTATCCAACCTGACATGTAATGTAGGTAGTAATGTGCAGTATTCAGGGTAATACACATGGACATAATGCACACTGTCCACTATACAAACGTCTGTTATTCACACTTCATCCTTTGTTGTACCTTGATAATGTCCAGCTGAGGCCATTTTATCACCAGTGCACCAACTGAGTCAGTATATTGGCCGATTAATCTGTTATCAGCTTTTCCCTGCTCCAAACTGCCACTATTATTTATTGCTCTATTTTTGGGGGGGCTTTTGCATTTCTTGATAGAGGAAAGTGACAATGGAAAGAAAGAGGAGAGAACAAAAAACTAATACTGTTATTGGCCTTTAAAAATCTTCTATCAGTCGACTTATAATGCATTTCCTGCATACAACTGAGTTCTCAAAGCAGGAGTCCTTCAGGTGGCTCTTACCCGTAGCAGAAGTTGTAGGCGTGGCACACTCCAGTCTCTGAGGTGGTAAAGGCAGTCTCTGGGGTGGTGGGCATGAAGACCTTTGGTTCCACAGTCGTCAGAGAAACCGCAGGCCTGAGAACATGCGATCACATAAAACATGGTTTTAAAGTCTTCGCTCTAAAACATCTGAGATCTGGACAAATTTAAAACCAATGACTCAGGAACTCAATCCTGGCCAAAGGGGCAAACAGTCCAAAGGATTTCATTCCATCTTAGGGCTCAAATGCACAACAGTTACCAGCATGGCCATCAATTCTTGGATTTCAACCAGACAAAGATTAAAAAGTAAAATCTTGTGTGAGACCACCCTTCCACAACACGAACATACTCCCAGTGGACAGACCGGAGATCCCCATGAAAATAAGGAGAAGGACAAGGGGATGCAGGGCTGGAGTAAAAGTGCTGTGACAAGAAAAGATGGTATAAATCTTATCTCTTATTATGGGGCATGAAAGATCTCTTCATAATAAGATGGGAGGGCTAACAGGACTAACCAGACCGCAGAGGGAGTACCAGGAGTGTGGCATCATGTGTTTCACTGAAACTTGGTTAACAGAGCTCACAACATACTCGCATGTTATGCTGGACAATTTTCAACTGCTGACAGCGGACAAGAGAGTGGTAAGAGGAAAGGTGGGGGCACAGCGATGTTGGTGTAACCCAGGACACATCAGGATAAAAGAGGAGTGCTGCACCAGCGACACCGAGCTGTTAGCATTTGGCCATATTACCTTCTGTGGGGGTTCTCGTACGTCATCGTGATACCGGTGTACATCCCCCCATTGACTGATGCTGCAGCAGCATGCAAGCTACTTCACACTGTAGTCTCCCAACTGCCAGACATGGCAAGGAGGGACTGCTTTGAGATCACTGACTGGGATGTGTTGTGCAGTCCACACGGGGGAGGACATCGACAGTTTGACAACCTGCATCACGGACTACATCAACTTCTGTGTGGAAAACACTGTGCCTACAAAGAAGGTAGGGTGTTTCCCTAAGTGCCTTCCTGGGAACAATGCCAGAGAGGTTTGGAGGATCTGAAAACCATCTCAGGTCACAGCAGTGACAGTGGGAGGAGCCCAGAATCTGGAGACCAGGAGTGGGCAATACTTTGATCTCTTCCAATGGCAAATTGTATTAAATTGTGGGTTATTCTGATAGCAGCCAGTCGTGCTATGGTGAGGGTTTATGAGATTTGTTAGAATCTGAGCTTTGGGAGTCCTGTTTAACAGTTTTATAAGAGTAACAAATGTCTCACCAAAATTCATGCATTGTAAAAAACCACATGAAAAATGCCGTTCAATCATGACAGAGTAGATGACAGTAGAACCTGGCAGTCCATGACAGTAGAAACTGAGAGTGGATGACAATAATAAACTGACAGTAGATGACAGTAGAAACTGACAGGACATGAAAGTAGAAACTAACAATGAATGACAGTAAAAAAACTGACAGTAGATGACAGCAGAAATACAGTGGATGACAGTAGAAACTGACAGTAGATGACAGTAGAAACTGACAGTAGATGACAGTAGAAAATGACCGTAGATGACAGTAGAAACTGACAGCAGATGACAGTAGAAAATGACCGTAGATGACAGTAGAAACTGACAGGACATGAAAGTAGAAACTAACAATGGATGACAGTAAAAAAAGTGATAGTAGATGACAGCAGAAATACAGTGGATGACAGTAGAAACTGACAGTAGATAACAGCAGAAACTGACAGCAGATGACAGAAGAAACTGACAGTAGAAACTGAGAGTCGATGACAGTAGAAAATGACAGTAGATGGCAGCAGAAACACAGTGAATGACAGTAGAAACTGACAGTAGATGACAGTAGAAACTGACAGTAGATGACAGTAGAAAATGACCGTAGATGACAGTAGAAACTGACAGTAGATGACAGTAGAAACTGACAGTAGATGACAGTAGAAAATGACCGTAGATGACAGTAGAAACTGACAGTAGATGACAGTAGAAACTGACAGTAGATGACAGTAGAAAATGGCCGTAGATGACAGTAGAAACTGACAGCAGATGACAGTAGAAACTGAGTCGATGACAGTAGAAAATGGCAGTAGATGACAGTAGAAACTCACAGAACCGAGGGTGAAGGGCTGACTGCAGCCTCCACAGAACTGATGCTGACACTGACTGCAGGTGAAGTGAAGACAGCCCCCTTTAGACAGACTGAAGACAAATTGACACTTTGGACACTCTGAGGAGAAACAGACACACATTAGAGTCAAAATAGAAGAACACATTAAAGACAATACACACCAAACACACATACATTCATCTATAGACATAAAAGCAACTACAGACAGTAGAAACTTTTTCCACTGGTCCTCCTAACACCAGGTGTTTCAGGTCTTGGTGTTAGAAGGACCTGGTTTCAGGTCCTGGTGATGTTGTGTTTGTACCAATGCTGTTGTAGCAGAGAAAGGTGGTGTTGTGGTGGTCTGGCAGGTTCTGCTGCTGCCAGAGTCTGAACTGCTGACAGGATAGACCCTGATGTTGAGGAGACCACTGCAGACACAAAGAAGTTGTAATCAGGTTCATGTTAGTGACAGTGTTACTGTATAGGTTCTGATGTGTGATCAGCTGTGGGAGCTTGTGTGTGTGTGTGTGTGTGTGTGTGTGTGTGTGTGTGTGTGTGTGTGTGTGTGTGTGTGTGTGTGTGTGTGTGTGTGTGTGTGTCTTACAGGTGATCTGCACTGACAGCAGGTACTCTTCTTACAGCTGGGACAGTCCATTCTCAACCTGTCAGCTTCATGAAGCATCCCAAATGAACACTGAAATGCACATGCACATAAACACACACAGACACACACGCAGGCGACAGGTGTAATGAGCACCTCAGTCATTGATGTTGTTGATCTGTATCTGGATGATGACATCTGACCGACAGGTCTTTTAATTAAAAACGCTTTTTCATTGTGAAATGAGATGGGTGGTAGGCCAGGTAGGGGGATCCCATGCGAGAGGTCCTGATCTAGTATCTGATATAGTCCCTGGGGTCCTGATCTAGTTGCTGGGCCCTGCTCTATTGTCAAACATCCTGATCTAACTGTTGGGGTCATGTTCTAGTCTCTGAGGTCCTTACATGAGCACACCAACGGAAGTTTGGCATCTCCTGCAGAGCTCGATCTCTTAGTTTCCTCTGGAAGAGTTCGTGAAAGTGAGGAGGCAGGAAGTGACGGATCTGCACACAAACAAACAAACAAACAAACAAACAAACAAACAAACAAATGATTCTTTGGATTTCCAGAACACTGAACTAAAGACAGAACCAGGAGGTGAAGATGTGAAGGTGTTCTCCAGGTGAGTACAGAAAATCCAGCCTGATGGACACAGTAGTGTTTACTAAGCTTAGATTTATCATCGTGAAATTAAACAGGCTGCAGCTCACAAACTAGTTCTTGTGCAAGAATTAATTGTTTACAGCCACTAACTACTAGGGTTGGGGCTCGCAGGCGAGCGTCAGGTGGCCGGGTCTTTGCCCACGGGTCCCGGCCGGGCACAGTCTGAAGGAGCGACGTGGGCCCGCCTTCCTGTAGGCCCACCACCCGCAGGAAGGATCAGAAGGGGCTGGTGCAATGCGATATGGGTAGCAGTCGCGGGCGGGGGCCCCGACGATCCAATCCCTGGACAACGACTCTGGCTATGGGGACATGGAATGTGACCTCGCTGGGGGGGAATGAGTCTGAGCTAATGCAGGAGGTTGAGCGGTACGGCTAGAGATAGTCGGGCTCACCTCCATGCACAGTCTTGCCGTAGTTGCCCGCGGAGTTGCCCGCGGTGAGAGGAGGCGAACTGGTGTGGGCTTGCTTATAGCCCCCCAGCTCAGGCGCCATGTGTTGGAGTTCTCCCCGCTGAGCGAGAGGGTCGCTTCCCTGCGCCTTCGGGTCGGGGATAGGTCTCTCGCTGTTGTTTCGGCCTATGGGCCGAACAGCAGTGCAGAGCACCCGGCCTTGGGTCCCTGGGAGGGGTACTGGAAAGTGCTCCAACCGGGGACTCCATTGTTCTGCTGGGGGAGTTCAATGCTCATGTGGGTAGCGACAGTGATACCTGGAGGGGTGTGATTGGGAGGAATGGCCCTCCCGATCTAGACCCGAGTGGTGTTCTGTTATTGGATTTCTGTGCTAGTCACAGTTTGTCCATAACGAACACCACGTTCAAGCATAAGGGTGTCCATCAGTGCACGTGGCACCAGGACACCCTAGGCCAGAGGTCAATGATCGACTTTGTAGTCGTATCATATGACCTTCAGCGGTATCTCGGGTAAAGAGAGGGGCTGAGCTGTCCCTCCATGTTCAAGCATAAGGGTGTCCATCAGTGCACGTGGCACCAGGACACCCTAGGTCGGAGGTCGATGATCGACTTTGTAGTTGTATCATCTGACTTTCAGCTGTATCTCGGGTAAAGAGAGGGGCTGAGCTGTCAACTGATCACCACCTGGTGGTGAGTTGGATTCGCTGGCAGGGGAGGAAGCGGGACAGACTTGGCAGACCCAACTCCTACCTCTGGGAGAGCTTCGACCAGATTCCGAGGGAGGTTGGAGACATTGAGTCCGAATGGACCATGTTCTCCACTTCCATTGTTGATGCCGCTGTCCGTAGCTGTGGCTGTAAAGTTGACGATGCCTGTCGTGGCGGCAACCCCTGAACCCGGTGGTGGACACTGGAAGTAAGGGATGCTATCAAGCTGAAGATGGAGTCCTATTGGGCGTGGTTGGCTCATGGGACTCCTGAGGCAGCTGACGGGTACCAGTAGGCCAAGCATGCAGCAGCTCGAGCAGTTGTAGAAGCAAAAACTTGGGTCTGGGAGGAGTTCGGAGAGGCCATGGAGGAGGACTACCGGTCAGCCTCAAGGAAATTCTGGCAAACTGTTCGGCGCCTCAGGAAGGGGAAGCAGCTTTCTGTCAACACTGTTTACAGTGGAGGTGGGGAGCTGTTGACCTCGACTGGGGATATTGTCGGGCGGTGGAAGGAATACTTCGAGGATCTCCTCAATCCCACTGTCATGTCTTCTGTAGAGGAAGCAGAGACTGGGGACTTGGAGATCAATTCATCCATCACCGGGACTGAAGTCACTGAGGTAGTTTGCAAGCTCCTCGGTGGCAAGGCACCAGGGGTGGATGAGATCCGCCCTGAGTACCTCAAGTCTCTGGATGTTGTAGGACTGTCTTGGTTGACACGCCTCTGCAACATCGCGTGGCAGTCAGGAACGGTGCCTCTGGACTGGCAGACTGGGGTGGTGGTCCCTCTTTTTAAAAAGGGGGACCGGAGGGTGTGTTCTAACTATCGGGGATCACACTCCTCAGCCTCCCTGGGAAAGTCTATTCCAGTGTACTGGAGAGGAGAATCCGGCCAATAGTCGAACCTCGGATTCAGGAGGAACAATGTGGTTTTAGTCCTGGCCGTGGAACACTGGACCAGCTCTATACCCTCCACAGGGTGCTTGAGGGTTCATGGGAGTTTGCCCAACCAGTCCACATGTGCTTTGTGGACTTGGAGAAGGCATTCGACCGTGTCCCTCGCGTCATTCTGTGGGAGGTGCTCCAGGAGTATGGGGTTGGAGGCCCTCTGTTGAGGGCTGTACAGTCTCTGTACAACCGGAGCAGGACCTTGGTCAGCATTGCCGGCAGTGAGTCAGACCTGTTCCCAGTGCATGTTGGACTCCAGCAGGGCTGCCCTTTGTCACCGGTTCTGTTCATCATTTTTATGGACAGAATTTCTAGGCGCAGCCAGGGGCCGGAGGGGGTTCGGTTCGGGAGCCGGCAGATTTCATCTCTGCTTTTCACAGATGATGTTGTCTTGTTGGCTCCCTCGTGCCAGGACCTTCAGCATGCACTGGGGCGGTTCGCAGCCGAGTGTGAAGCAGCCGGGATGAGAGTCAGCACCTCCATTTACTTGCTTACGTTTCTCTTCATATCGCACAAGTCTTTCGCCTTTTACCAAAGACTTCCGTGGAGAGGAACACCAATGAGTTGCACCTATTTCTGGATGGCTCTGCCTCTTGGCTGAGCCTTGTGGTGGCATGGTGGCTCGGTGGTAACGCTGTCGCCTCACAGCTAGAAGGTGCTTGCTGCTGGGCGTGTCCTCCACAATGCCTTTGGTGCATGCTGCTTGAGGAAAAATAAGGGGCCTTTCTGTGTGGAGTTTGCACGTTCTCCCCGTGTTCACCTGGGGTATTCTCCATAAAAAAAAATACCCCCACTAAAAACATGCAAGAAGATCACCACCTGACCAATGGTGACGAAAAGGAACTGGTCCCCGGGCGCTGGGGTATCCTCCATAAAAAAAAAATACCCCCACTAAAAAAAAAAAAATACCCCCACTAAAAACATGCAAGAAGATCACCACCTGACCAATGGTGACGAAAAGGAACTGCTGGTCGACTGGCAGCCCACCGCTCCTGGTCTGCCGTGGAGGAAGGACTGACCATGGATGGGTCAAATAGCGGGATGGAATTTCACATATGCATGGCGTGTACAGTTTACTCCTCAACTGCATGTTGTGTGTAAAAAATGTTCTTCTTCTTCTTCTTCTTCTTCTCCAAGTCCAAGGCCATGGTTCTCGACCGAAAAAGGTGGCTTGCTCCCTTCAGGTTGGGGGAGAGTTCCTGCCTCAAGTGGAGGAGTTTAAGTATCTTGGGATCCTGTTCACGAGTGAGGGAAGGATGGAGCGTGAGATTGACAGGCGGACCGCATTACTGTGGCCGCTGTACCGGTCTGTCGTGGTGAAGAAGGAGTTGAGCCAAAAGGCGAAGCTCTCGATTTACCGGTCAGTCTACGTTCCTACCCTCACCTATGGTCATGAACTTTTTGGTCATGACCGAAAGAACAAGGTCCCGGATACAAGCGGCTGAAATGAGTTTCCTCCACAGGGTGGCGGGGCACTCCCTTAGAGATAGGGTGAGGAGCTCTGTCACCCGGGAGGAGCTCAGAGTAGAGTCGCTGCTCCTCCACATCGAGAGGAGTCAGCTGAGGTGAGGCCCACCGAGAGGAGGCCCCGGGGAAGACCCAGGACACGCTGGAGTGACTTTGTCACTCGGCTGGCCTGGGAACACCTCGGGATCCCCCCGGAAGAGCTAGGGGAAGTGTCCGGGGAGAGGGAAGTCTGGGCATCCCTACTCAGACTGCTCCCCCCGTGACCTGGCCCCGGATGAAGCGGGAGAAAATGGATGGATGGATGGATGGATGGATGGATGGATGGATGGATGGACAGCCACTAACTAGCAGAAGGAACTGTTGTGTTGCTGTCCTGCTGAAAATGTTACAGCTTGTGACGGTACAGTGACTTCCTGTTTACATAAATGGTAAGTCTTGATTGGACAGGTGCCTTCAGACCTCCTCACCTGAGTGTCCAGCAGGTTGAAGTAGTCCATGGACTCCTCCATCCCTCCCTGACCTCTAATATCAGGTCTACCACACTGAGGACAAACCAGCTGATCGATGCTCTTCTCTTTAATGGCTGACGAGAAAAATGTCTTAAAACACGTCTGACACAGGAAACAGGAGCAGTGAGTCATGGTGATGATCTGCAGGAAATACATACAGAGAAGGAGATGAATGAGGCGGCCTGGTCTCTGATTGGTTGAGTCAGATGAGGTGTCTCTCACCTTACTGAAGGACACCTGCTCCTGACATATGGGGCAGCTGTGAGTCAGAAACTTGAGGGCTGATGGGAAATCTCTGTTGAGTTGGACCGCCTCCATGACATCCCCAGGGGAGAAACTCTGCCCCTCCATGGTCATCAGAGACATGAAGATGGATGCCTGGTTCGGAGGAAGATGAGACACCATCTGAAAGGGGATGAGGAAGAAGGGGAAGAATAGACCATCTGAGACTTGCTGAGATCTGTTGAAACCCAGTGGTCCTCCTCACCTTGATGTGATCCACTCCAGCTGCTGTTTGTGACTGAGGTCTCTCAGTACAAAGGTCTTCATGGGGTCCAGCTGCTGGTCCAGGACCTGGACCCAGAAGCACAGAATCCGCTGTGTGTCTGTCTCTCGCTGCTTCTAACTGGACCATTTGTACAGGTGGCTCACCCTGCTGGTCTCTACTGGACTCTCTGTCCAGTCTCAGAGCTCTCATCATCCTGCTGAGAGGGTCTGCAGGAGGGACACCTGCAGAGACAAGGACGAGGTGGAGTTACACTCCTACAGCAGCACTGTGACAGACTGTGGTACTATGATGGACTGCAGTACTGTAGTAGACAGCAATAATGTGTGGGACTGTAGTACTGTGATGGACTGTAGAATTCTGGTAAAACGTAGTACTATGACTGACTAGCACTGTGACAGGCTTTAGTATTGTTGCGGACTGTAATACTGCCACAAACCCTAGAACCTGTGGCAGACTGTAGTACTGCGACAGACCCTAGGACCTGTGGCTGACTGTACTACTGTCACAGTAGTATTGTAATGATTAGTACTATTAGCTGCTCCTGTTGGCTTTGTACTCATGGATGTACACACTAGATCACCGTGATACTGAAGGCAGCTTAAAAACTTGATGAATATGAGGTTCTGCAGTCTTCCTCTCTGGTTTCTCAGTGGATTTCTGGAGGTTTATTCTGGATCATCAAAGACAATGATCTCCTCAGGAAGTGAAGTCACACTGGATGGCATCGACATGTTTTCATTTCATTCATCCATCATGCCAGCTTTAAAGAAGTGAGTGGGAGGCAGAGCAAGCCTTTGAAGGATAGAAGTGTCATGTGGCCATACTTATGGTTCCTAAAGTCTCAAAAAGCAGAACAGGAGTCAGAGCATTTAGCTATCAAGCTCCTCTCCTGTGGAACCATCTTCAGTCTTTGTCCGGGAGGCAGACACTGTCTCTACATTTAAGAGTCGTCTTAAAACTGTCCTCTTTGATAAAGCTTATAGTTAGGGCTGGCTCAGGCTGGTCCTGGACCAGCCCCTAGTTATGCTGCTATAGGATTAGACTGTCGGGGGACCTCCAAAGATACACCGAGCTCCTCTGTCCTTCTGTCCCTCTCCATCCGCACGCTCTCATGTCCTACCACGGCGTCTTACTAACTTAGCTCCTTCCCCGGAGTCTCTGTGCTTTGTCGTCTTGCAGGTTCCCATGGACAGTGGCTGAATCTGGATTGTGGATTTCAGCTGCGTCTCCTGCCTTGGCCCTGCCTGACATCCACTGCAACTGCTACTGCTGTTATTACATCCACTGTCACTGTTACTGTGACTGCATGTCTGTCTGTCTGTCTGTCTGTCTGTCTGTCTGTCTGTCTGTCTGTCTGTCTCTCTCTCCCTCTCTCTGTCTCTCTCTCCCTCTCTTGCTCTTCCTCTCTCACCCAACCGGTGGAGGCAGATGGCCGCCCACCCAGAGTCTGGTTCTGCTCGAGGTTTCTGCCTGTTAAAAGGAAGTTTTTCCTCGCCACTGTCGCCAAGTGTTGCTCATGGGGGAATTGTTGGTTTCTTTGTAGATAAAGAGTTTGGTCTGTACCAGCTCTATATGGAAAGCGTCCTGAGACAACTTCTGTTGTGATTTGGCGCTATACAAATAAAATTGAATTGAATTGAATTGAACCTGTATATATAGCCGCATGCACCTGTTCATTAACATCAACTCAGGTGTTTCCTGGTACTGTCTCACCTGAGGAGGAGCTCAAGAAGGGGTTGTTGGAGGAGGAAGATGGAGGAGCACTGAAGTCAATCCCGAGCAGCTCCTCCGTGTATGACCTCCCCACCCTCACCTCCCCACTCTGCTCCCATTTACTGGCTGCAAAATAGGGGAGGGGCTTTGTGAGGTCACCATGGAGACAAACATGAGAGCATTCAACATTTAGCATGCTGAACAGTTGTTGCGTTAATATGCGTGGAACAGTTGTTATGCACATGACCATCAGTTTACCTTTCTGTCCGGACAGGTAAGAAGAGTGATCATGGCTGTGTGGAGATGAGGAGGTGATGGGAGGGGTGGGGTGGGAGATGGAGGTGGAGGTGGAGTTCTGGATGCTGCAGGAGGAGAAAACAAAAGGATAACTCTGCTTTTATGTTTTTCACTTCATGTGTTGGCTGAGAGCAGGAGGTCTGTTCAGTTATTGATTATCAACAGTAACCACTGATAAATATCATGAACTCCACAGGATGAGAGCAGACGTTTACACTGCACTCACTGACCTTCCTGCTGACTGTGACACCTGTACACCTGCGGCAGGCGGGGCTTGTACAGCAGTCCTGGCATAGAGGGGCGTGTCCTTCTGGAAGGCCTGCCTCATCTCTGACACAAGCAGTAGCAGGTTGGACACACCCTGGCAGGAAGTGACACAGACAACATGATCAACACCTTTAACTCACACCTTAATATCATCTAGACTTTCTGCAGTAAGTTTCCACTTCAATCATATTAATGAGAATTTTTTCCGACAATAACTAAAATCGAATTAATTAATTTTCTTAGTGGAAGAATCTGTCTCGGTTTTCAGTTTAAGAGACAAGCCACCTTATCATGGTGAAGTGTGCACCCACAAGACCTTTGTTGGACAACAGCTCCTATTAGCTCAACCAAGGCAAACTGGTTCCAGCTAAGGCATCAGAATACAAGAGATTCCAGTAAACTTTCAAAGCAAGGAAAATGCTACCTCACGCTGAACAGAAAAACCAGGGGCTTCTCCCAGAGCCAGGCCTGGGAGTGGAGGTGGCTGGGGAAGGGCCTGGTGGCCCGGCTTACCACCATGGACCCTGGCTCAGCCTAAAGGGCTACTGTCTGGCCTGCTCATAACATGTGCTTTCAGTACTCATGACTTCCAATACTGTTTTCAGCAGGGAGGAGAAGTGCTGGACGGATGATACTGTCAGATGGTTGAAAGAACACTTTGAGGAACTCCTGAACCCGACTGGCTGGACCTCCATATAGGAGGCACAACTGCAAGACTCAAGGGAAGACATGCCCATGTCCCTGAGGTAGTTTAAAATCTCTCCAGTGGCACCAGGTGTGGACAAGATTCACCCTGAGATGCTGAAAGCTCTGGTCATTGTTGGGCTGTCTTGGCTGACTCTTCAGTGTCTCGTGGTGGTGGTGGGGGCCAGTATCTGTGAAGTTCCAGACCGTGGTGGCGGTTCACATTTTTAAAAAGTGGACCAGAAGGTTAACACTATCAGGGAATCACATGGTAGAGGCCTCCTTGGGAAAGCTTCTGTCGGGCTGCTGAAAGTGGTTCTTTTGCTTAGCCTGGTGCCCCGCTACACTGGACATAGTTAAGCTAACTAACCAGCTAACTAACCAGATTAACTACCCCAGTCTGGCTGAACATGCAAAGTGTGTCTTACATGAGTCCAGTTTTTCAGTCCATCCAGACTGATGTTGCCAGAGGCGTCCACACAGGGACAGGATGAGCTGATCACCATGGAGACAGAGGGACAGACGTAACAGCGAGGTCGGGACACTGGGTGGGTCTCATGAAGCCAAATGCACACTGGGATATTGTACTCACTTCCTGTAGAGATACATGACATCAAAGAGTCAAACCAAAGGAGACCAGAACAGACCAGATTGATTCAGACTAGACCACAACCCAGACCAGTATGGACTGGGCTAGACCTGACCAGATCAGGCCAGAATAAACCTGGGCAATAATGAATCCACCCAGGATAGACTGATAGACCAGATGAGACCAGACCAGAGTAACGCAGACCAGATGACATGCTACACATAGTTCTTTTTCTTTTCATTTCTTTTGACTCATACACCCATCAGCCACAACACGAAAAGCATGTACCTATTGTTGTGAGGGGCTTGGACACAGGACCTCTGAGGGTGGCCGGTGGTGTCTGGCACCAGAATGTTGGCAGTAGGTCCTTTGGGTTCTGCAGGTTGCAAAGTGGGGCCTCCGTGGATCTACTCGTTCTGGTGCATCCTGCGGATGCTTGGTTGGATTCAGATCTGGAGAGTTTAGGGGCCAGGTTGGCACCTTGAGCTCTTTGTCATGTTCTTCCGGTCATTCCTGAATGGTTTTTGCAGTGTTGTAGGGCTCATCATCCTGCTTTGAAGGGTCACAACAGGGAATGCTGTTGTAGTGAGGGAGTGTAATGCGTCAGTGTTGTTTAGTTGGGTGGTACACGTCAAAGTAACATCCACATAACTACCAGCACCCAAAGCTTCCCAGCAAACGCTGCATGGTAACAAGATGATCAGTGTTACTCACTTCACCTGTCAGTGGGCCTAATGTTGTGGTTGATGGGTGTAAAGGAAGAATTATTTGACTTTGTTATCTTTGGATCTCAGATGGTTCATGAGGTGATGATGGTGATGATCAGCTGTGGTAGAAGAAGTGGTGGGGCAGAGTTTATCTGAGTAAAGTACACATTGTTTGACAAAAGTCAAAGCTGGTTTAAATCAGCGATCAGTTTGGAGTGTCTTCACGCCCGTTTCATTTTGTAGCTGTTAGATGAACAAAAGTTGGCGGCTCGGACATATGCAACGTCACTTAAAGCTGACTGAAACAAAATCCTTTTCGACCCATATTTAATTGAATGTAATGTTTGAGGTGATAAAGTGTATTTTTTATAACTATATACTGTCTGTATTTATTTAATGCTTGCAGCATTTTTAAATAAAGTTGGTTCAGGGTCAGTTTCTTCTGAGGTCCATCACAGTCAGTGTTTGGAGCTGAGGACTGATGAAGATTCACAGTGAATAATGATAAAAATAAAAGAAAAAAAAAAGAAATTCTCTCTCATTCTGGATAAACGACTTCAGCTGCTCACAGTCTCAAAGGGGGACAGGTCTGGACTGCAGGCAGCCAGTGTAGAACCTAAACTCTTTCACTCTGAAGCCATGCTGCTGTAAAACTGCAGAATTAGTTTGTTCATGGGCCTGCTAGAATAAGCAGAACGTCCCTGAAGAAGATGTCCGTTGGGTGGCAGCATTAATGGAGCCTTCACAAGTGTGCAGGTGACCCATCAGCACTAACACACCTGCAGACCAGCACAGAGGTTGGTTGCTGAACATCAAGCTGGATCAATCTGGATGGTCATAGTCCTCTTTAGGCCAGAGGACATGACGTCCAAAACAGTCTGAAATGTGGACTGGTCAGAACAGCACACGTTTGTTGCTGACATCTGGCTTTGGTATAGCGGTCAAGCAATATAGGTTTTTCAAAAGTGGACTCCAATATTTATAGAGCCGACGGTCAACATGCACTGCCGATGTCATGTTGTTTATTGCAATGGATAAAATACAACAATTAAAATGAATTAAATAATAATAATAACAAATGAGATGCAACTACTACATTTATATGAATATATATTTAACAGTAAAATGATCATGTGCATTGAATGTTTGCTTCAGTAGATCTGCACTCTGTCTGTAAACAGCCTCAGTGGCCATAAGCTTTGTAAAAAAAGACTTATGAATGAAACACAGCGTTTAAAAGCATTCATCAGCAGACAGCAGCATCCCCTTTTTCTGAGAAAGAACTAACATTTATAAACAAACAAACAATCAAACAACAATGAACATTTATTTAGTACTAATATAAAAATTACTTCAACACAGAAAAAACACCTCGGACGCACATATTTTCGGTTTAATCGGCCTCGTCGGACATCGACAGACCCTGATTGTCTTAAAATGCCAGATGTCAGTTTTCTGAAGTGTTCATGTGGCAATTTCCTTCATACAGGTGTGCCAGTTTTTAATGCAGTACTGCCTCAGGGGTCAAAGGTTACAGGCATTCAGTGTTGGTTTTCAGACTTTGCCCTTATGTGCAGAGATTTCCCCAGATTCTCCCAGAATTTTGATGAGATTCTGGATTCTAGATGGTGAAATCTTTAAATCTCTTAGAACTGTTTGTTGAGAAACATTGTTCTTGCACTGTTGGACTATTTGCTCACAGTTTTTCGTACAGTGGTGAACTCGCTCCATCCTCAGTGATCGACTGAGTCTTTCCAGGACGCCCCTTTCGTACCCAATCATGACCTGTTACCAATGAGCCTGTTTACCTGTGGAATGTCTCAGGTCAGTTAGTGTCAGAGAGGATCAGATCAGGAAGTGATTGATCACCTCACTTCCTGTTTATTGATGTTTTACAAAGCATCACAAAATGTTCAGGAATCAGGGTTTTATAAGATTAGAAGATAAGATTTCACCTCACAGTCTCACCTTCATAGTGGACAGGAACAGTCCCGGCCAGGTAAACCAACTTCTTCTTCTCTTTGTTTGGAAAACCTGTCGGAGGTGACAACATGACACATTCATCTCCCTCGTCATTACTTGCTACTCATCAGTAATGAGTCAGCAGGGATACTTGAAAACACTTTGTTTACTATCTCTCTCAGTCAGATGTGAACACACAGACAAGGAAACATGCTGATGTCATTCAGTGAATAAACCTCCAGAAATCCACTGAGAAACCAGAGAAGACTCTGCAGAACCTGACAATCATCATGTTTTCAAGTTTCCTTCAGTATCTCAGTGATCCCGTCTGTACATCCATACACTGCTAACAGGAGCTGCTAGCAGATTCAGCAGACTGTGACTAAATATAAACAAATACAGGCTCAAAAACATGGCTAAAACTAACTATCTGACTCAGCAACATTGTAGGTTGTCCCCTCCCCCCAAAAGGATTATGGGAACTGTAGTTCCCATCCACAGGACAGACGAGGGGGTTGCCACTGTGTCAGATTGAAAAAACCATATCTGCAAAGTGTGGCAGCACACGAATACGCTTTTACTCTGAAATACAGGAAGGAAGTATAGTTACTACTGAATGAATGAAAGTGACTAGAAACCTTTTCTACTTACAGTAAAAGTCCACATAGAGACGAAGATCAGAAAACACTGAGCGAACCCTCTGAAGATCAGCCAGGGTCTCTACTGGATAACTGTACTGACACTGAGGAGGTGCAGGAGGAGGAGGAGAAGGAGATGAGACGAGGAGGGGTAATGGAGGTGGAGGAGAGGTGAATGGAGAGGAAGAGAGGAAAGGATGAGGAAAAGGAGAGGCGCAGAAGACGAGGAAGTGATGAAGAGGAGAGGGAGAGGAGGAGTGGAGGGGTAATGGAGGGATGGAGGATGAGGAGGGAAGGAGGAAATGGGAGAAAAGGAGAAGGGAGAAAAAAAGAGTAAAGTATGAGGAAAAAGGAGAGGAAGAGGAGAAAAGAGGAGGAGAGGAATTAAAAGGATGAGGAGAAGAGGAGAAGTGAAGGGAGAGGAAGAGAAGAGAAGATGAGAGGAGGGAGGGACAGTGAGGAAAGGAGGAAAGGTAGAGGAGGAGATGAGGAACAGGAAATGAGGAGAAGAGGATGAGGGGAGGAAAAGACAGAGACAAAAAAGGAGGAACAGATAGAGGCAAGGAGGAGGAAAAGGGGAGGAGAAGTGAAGGAGACAAGAGGATGAAGAGTATGAGGGAAATGATAAAAATAAAGGGGTGGAGGTGGAGGAAGAAGAAAGGAGGAGGAGGAATGTATTGTGGAGGACAGCAGTGGAGAGGAAGAGGGGAGACGGAGGAAGAGGAGATACGGAGACAACGAGTTAGTTCATATTGTTTTTAGCATTTAGCTAATCTTCCCTGGTAGTCTCACTAGCTAGCCGGTTAGCAGCAGGTCAAGTGAAATGCTAAGTTGTTTTGATAAATAATAAAGTTTGATTTTGAATTGAAGTTGAAGACTTTAAGTTTCCTTCTTACCTCTGTTAGAGTCCGCAGCTCCGCCTCAGCTCCAACTTTTGGCATTTTATCCAAAAACACTCCTCATAACGTGCTTAAGTTCACCTGTTAATAAGCTAACAAGCTGCCTCTGGGAGGCAGTTATTTAAACGTGACACACCTACTTCCGCTTCCAGGTTTTCAAATTAAAAGCATGGAGTATTTCCATTTTCAAACATGATGCTAATTGGAGAAATATTAACTGTTGCGTTCACTGTCAGCTAATCCAGTTGGGTTTAAACTCTCTTTTTATCTTAAAAAGAAGAAGGTTTAAAGTAATAGTACAATCGACTTCAACTCTTCTTTTTCCAGGTCTGGAAGTTTCATCTTTTGATGTTTTTGTATTTTTTACTTACTGTAACAAACTAACTCCTTCATGTCTGTCAAACCCATTCATAGATTCATTCAGATGCTCATAATTTCAGTCTGAACATGAATGGTCATGAGGACACACCCATCTGCTACCTGGTGACCTGACACCATGTGACCTCCTATAACAAATGGCAGCCAAGCAGGAAGTTACAGTGATTCTTTATTGATCTTAGAATATAGATTCTGAAATCATTCACCAAACATAACAGTCAGCTATCAGATTCTATTTACATGAACTCTGAAACATTAACATAAACATCATGCTTCTTATTACACCTTTTTATTATCAGCTGACAATCAAACTCCCATCAGCCCCTGCACAGGAAGTGTCTGTCTTGGGAGGGTGTTGCCTCTGTCAGATGGGAGAGGCTCTCCACTCCTTGCCCTCGGTCAGAGCTCTTGGTTGGTGGATGAACACGCTGTATCGGACACCCTGATTGGCTGCTGCCCTTACAAATCGGCTGTTTGCCGTCATGGTAACGGCTCTCAGTGAGTCTCCGGTGCCGAAGATCATGATTGAGCGGTGGTTGACTTTGGCGCTGGGTGTGAGGTGCAGCGTGCGCTCCGAAGGCTGGTCATCAACGATATGGAGACGAGCAAGCAGCTTCTGAGCGCGTTCCTTCTCTCCTGGTCCCCCCAGCGTGTCCAGGATCACCTGGAAGTCATGGACGGCAGCACGGCAGGCGAACAGCTCTTTCCCCTGCATGAACGCATCGAGCTGTGGCAGCACCTGCTGGTGGCGCTCCTGCGCCGCCTGCTCCGTCAGGACTGGCTCCCTGAAGGTGAAGTGACAGCGGCCATGACTCAGCGATGACACGTATGTGATGAGTGTGGTGATGTCGAGGTTAATGCGTTGACACTCCTCCACCTGCACCTGAGTGGGAAACGCCAAGCTGGCCACCACCGTGCCACGGTCAACTCGTGTCAGCTCAGATTCCTCCTCCTCCTCCTCAATATCTTCAGCTGGCTCCTCCTCCTCCTCCTCCTCCTCCTCCTCCACCTCTTCATCTCCTCCCTCCTCCGTCACCATGGCATTGACGGCGACGATGTCCCCGCGAACAAAGATGCCCATGTCCCTGAGGCGGTTGGCCATGGGTGAGGAGACCCCATTGTAGAAGGCAAAGACGATGTGGGGGTGTCGGTACTGGACGGGCTGTTGGCGGCTTGCCTGCAGGAAGTCCTTGGCCTGCCTGATGATGCTCTTGTCTCCATACTGGCCCCGACCTTGCCAGATGTTGTGCAGAGCCTCCGCCTTCCTGCCCACAGCCTTCACCCAAGTGTGTCCCCCGTTAGCCACTACGTCCACCACCAGCGTCTGCCTGCAGCCAGCAGCGTCCTGGTAGGTGAAGACGTGCAGCAGGGCGACCACGCCCTCCAGGCTCTTGGCGGACTCCACAATGGCCGTCAGGTGAGTCAGGTTAGTGCTGTGCAAATGAGACTCTTTTAACTGCAGCTCTCCAGCCTCCACCCGCCGCAGGAAGCGCAGCTCTGCTCGGAGTTTACCACAGAGCTTCTGGTGACCCTCCACACCCTGACAGAGCTGCTCCATCCGCTGGAGCAACACCTGAGCAGAGCTGATTCTCTCCTGCAACATCATCTGCAGAGACATGACTGCTACATCGTACCTGAGGAGGACAGACACACAGACAGACAGAGATGTCAACACCTGAATGTGACCAAACTCATTTACTGATGAGTCATGATAAGAAAGCTAGATCATGAGAACTCCTGGAGCAGCTGGACTTTGCCTCAACTCCTACACTCAGTGTCCAGTTTGTTAGGACCAGCCGAAAATGAGTCAGTCTGATCCGACACTCCTACAACAGACTAAACATGAAGGTGGCTTCGTGATCTGTTGACTCATAATGGCAGGTGTTCCTATTATTGTGTCCACCCCATTTATATCAATGAGTGTCAACACAGCATCACCTTCCTTCTTTATCCTGTAATTAGGACCTCTGGGTCCAAAAAGCCAAATTATCACAAGACAACATGTCATAAAAACAAGACAATAAAACGAGATCTTAAGGAGAACTTAAAGGTGCAACGTGGAGGATGTGACCACCTGTCCAAGGTCACTCCAAACAAACAGGAAATGCTGCTCACTGCTCTTGGCTGTAGATATCTTTAGCTGTAGCTGCTAGCTGCTGTTAGCTGGTTAGCTCAGTTAGCTGTGCAGCTAGCGGCTCAGTTAGCTGACAGGATTCTGCCCTGACAGCTCAGATCTCTGGGGGATTGTTGGTGTTTACACTGCGGACAACAGAACCGGCTCAGCCGCATCCAGAGAACACGACCGGATCAGGACCGAACACAAGCTCCAGACCGAAGGAGCCTGGAGGCCACTTTGATGATGGGGAAAACGGTGAGTCAGACCAGGACTCTGACTCCAGGGACGACGAGGACACGGCAGACCAGGACAGGAGACCTGTGAACTGGGAGAGCAGCGAGGGGAGAAGCAGCCTCTAGAGGCGGAATATTTTCATCTGACTCCAGCAGCAAAGCAGAGCTGCTGATTGTTGGAACAGCGAAAGACAGTTTGATGAGCGTGATTCTGTTTCTGTCGAGTCTGAATCAAGTTTGTTCTGCAATGACTCTTTTGAGTTTGGTGAACTTTGACAATTTCTTTCCTTTGTTAGACTAAAAAGCTCAGAGAACTGTGAAAGGCAGCACACTCAAACATCTGCCAGCTGGAACTACGAGGGGCCGAGCGATCAGACTATCACCTGTGCAGGTAGGCAGGAGGGCTGCAGCTAGCTGTTAGCATGCTAACTTCACTTCATGTCTGTGCGGCACAAACACGCCTCTGACAGACTGTTTCTTCATGTTCTCATGATCACGCTCATTCAAATTGTTACACATTCTACCTTTAATTAATCCTGAACGATGTTTTAATGCAAAATGGTACAACACAGTGATGAAAGGTTATATCATGTAAACAGTATGTACCTGACACATAACAACAACAACAACAACAACAACAACAACAACAACAACACAAGAACAAGACCAGTTCCTGAATCCAAACACTGAAAGTCCTGATTCAAAACTATAAACCTTATTTAAGGACGAGGTCAGAAACACAAATAACCAACTATGAGAAAAACAGCCCGGTTAATTTTCTATCACTTATCGTTCCGCTCTTTAGATAAATGTCAGGAAATGAACGTTGGTCTGTCAATAACTGATCCACATTGTGATTCTGTCTCTCATCCAGCAGTTTCAATAAGGACCAAAGGACAGTCTGACTCTTACTTCCGCGTGTATTTCGGACACCAGCACGCCAAACCCTGACCTGCTGAGTCCGTTAAATGTGAAGTTTTTGGCTGGAGTCTGGTGTGACAGTGAACTTTTCAAGTCTTCTTTAACTGTTTGCTCTCTATTATAAACTGTTCAGTACTGCTCAAATATCTGTAAAAGCACACAGACAGACACAATTCAAGTGTTGTCATGACATCTCAGCATTAATAACAGCTCGTTAGCTCTGGTGCTAACACCGTTTTCGCTGTGAAATCTGACGTCAGACGGCTTAGATTAATTTCGGCAGATTGAAGTCTATTCTTTCGTATTTCTGCTCTTTCAGCAGCAGTTGAAACAAGTTAAAACGTTCAGAAAACATACATACATACAATATAATGTTCACTTACGGCAGCAGTGACGTGTTGACTTAAATACGCAGGTTCGTCTTCAGATTTTGGCTAACTGCAACATCAATGCTAATGCTAATGCTAATGCTAACTGACAACGTACGTTTCCTCCAGGAGGAAGAACAATGATACCACTTCCTCCTCCTCCTCCTCCTCCTCCTGCTTCTTCTTCTTCTTCTTCTTCTTCTTCTTCTTCTTCTTCTTCTTCTTCTTCTAAAATGAATGTGAATTTTGCCATGTTTGTGTGCAAGTTTTGGACATGTACAATTTCAGTAAAAGTTAAACTTCTTCTGGTGACTTCAGGCTCCAAGACTCCTGTTTGTTTTTCATCTTCTCAGTTCCTCCATTATGCTCTCTGATATACAGTAAAGATACAGTATTGACATATAACTGAAATATATTTGACAGTGCCTTGTTTTATTACTCTTCAATATATTGTCATCATCACCCGCAGTAGGTCCTGGGGGGTCACTGGATCCACAAGACTGAAGTTTGCACAGAGAGTTCCTACAGACCACAACTTCATTTCTAAAGCTGAGAAAATATCTCAACACTTTACACACAAAATCTAAAATTAATTTGCATGTTTCAGTCGGTATATTTCTTTTCTATAAAAGTATTAAACTGCACTTTTATTTGTTGCCTTAATCGGAAGTGATTCCAGAGTTTTCTGTAACCACACAGGGAAAAGGCTCATTGGACATGAACTGCGTCTCACCTGAAAGTGGGTGGGGCAGTTTTCCTTCAAACACACACGACCAACTGTGTTCATACATGTATACAGCCCAATTCCAAAAATGCTTAAAATGTATAGAAAGACAGTCATTTCCAATCAGTGTGTTTACTGTAAGTTTCCTGAAGTGTCTCTGAGTCCATGTGTTCATCTCCGTCATCCATTCATGTGTTCATAAAGTGTGTTTCCAGGATGCCCCTTTCATACACAATCATGATACTCTCACCTGTTATGAGTCTGTTTACCTGTGGAATATTCCAAACAGGTGTTTCTGGAGCATTCCACTACTTTCCCAGACTTTTGCTGCTCCTGTCCCAAATTGTTTGAAATGTGTTGCTGGCATAGATGTATATTTGTATAACGTACACAGACAGACAGACAGACAGACAGACAGACAGACAGACAGACCGTTTATTATTGATATGATAAACATGTTACTTTAACTGTGGCTGAAACAATGAAAACAAACGGTAGGAGATAATAAATACTTTTTATTGATCAGCTGAATAAAATTTGATTGACAGCATGCTGAACAGAGCTAAGGCACATGAAGCTGTGAGGTCAGCAATCAGGTGGATTCAAACTAGTTACTTCCTTGACATGAGTTTAAAAAAAACACACCTGAGCAGGTGAGACGCCACGTCACACAGATAACAATAACAAAACTAACTGTAATTCAGTTCAGTCAGGAGGCGGCTCACCTGGACAGAACAATAAAACACTCCTGACAGTTAATCTGACAGGTCACCCGGTTAATTGTCACATCTTTTAGATGATTCAACTGTCAGGAGGTCAGAGGTCATAGCAGGAGGAGGCGGAGTCAGGGGTCACACCCTTTTATCAGCTCTTGGCTTGTTTCCTCTTCTGAACAAGCTCCGCCAACATCTTATAACGAATCATACACTCCTCCTGGAAAAGACGAGGACAGAGATCAATCAGTTTATCAATAAATAGCACAGTGGGTTCATGTCGTTGGGGATCAAAATCACCTGGCTAAATGTGTCCACGAGTGTCCTTCAGAGTTCAGTTCTGAGGCAATGTCTTTTAAATATTTGATTGTTGTTTGGAAATGTTCTCCTTTATGCAGACGACATTGTTTCTCTGTATCTTTGGCTGTAGCTGCTAGCTGCTGTTAGCCGGTTAGCTCAGTTAGCTGTACTGCTAGTGGCCCAGTTAGCTGACTGGAGTCGGTCTTGACCAGGAGCACGGAGCTCCGGGGGACTGTTGAGGTTTACACCGCAGGTAACAGAACCATCTCAGCTGCCTCCAGTGAACATGACCAGATCAGGACTGAACACAAGCTCCCAGACTGAAGGAGGCCAGTTTGATGACGAGGAAAATGTTTTTTTATACTTTGAAATACATTATTTTTTCTTACTTCATGTGAACTGGCTGCCATGGTGTAATTTTGTTTGTAATTCTGGAAATACATGAAGACTGACTTTATAAAAAGATAAAATTACAACAAACAATAAAGTTCAATGATTAAGTAAGTACTGTTTACACTCAGGAAAAGCTAATAGCACCATGCAACACGTACATACTCCCAGTGGAAAGACTGGAAATCCCCACAGAAATAAGGAGAAGGAGGAGGGGATGAAGATCTGGAGCGAAGTGCTTTGAGAAGTCAAGATGGCACAAACCATCCATACCATCTCTTATAAGCTGGAAGAGCTAACAACACTAATCAGGTTGCAGAGGGAGTACCAGGAGTGTAGCATGATGTGTTTCATGGAGACGTGGCTGAATGAACTCACGCCGGACTCGCGTGTTATGTGGGACAATTTTCAACTGCTGACAGTAGCGGACAGGAGGGTGCAGAGAGCGGTAAGAGGAAAGGTGGGGGCTTAGTGATGGTTTAACCCAGGACACATTAGTATAAAGGAGCAGTGCTGCACCAAAGACAGTGAGCTGTTTGCTTTCGGACATATTATCTCTCGGGGGAGTTATCACACGTCACCTCGATAATTGTTTATATCCCCTCATTGGCTGATGCTGCAGCAGCATGCAAGCTACTACACGCTGTAGTTTCACAGCTACAAACATCGCACCCCCAGGCCCTCCTCCTCATCTCTGAAGACTTCAATCACACCTTCTTCCACTCTCCCCACCGTCACTGAGTATGTTAAATGCCACACCAGAGACAAGAGACCACTGGACTTCCTGTATGCAAACACTAAGGATGCTTACAGTTCTTCACCCTCCCCCCACTGGGTCGTTCTGATCACAACCTGGTTCATCTGCTCCACGCATACATAACTTTGGTGAATAAACGAGTGCAGATCAGGTAGAGGCGAGGAAAGCTACAGGCCTGGATGGCATCAGCTCCAGACTGCTCAGAGACTGTATAGATCAGCTTTGCTGGGTCATCCTGCACATCTGCAACATGAGCCTCAGTCTGGAGGGAGTTCCAGCCCTTTGGGCAACTTCCCATGTGGTTTCAGTCCTAAAGACAGCACATCCTAGGAAGCCGAACCACTTCAGCCCAGTAGCCTTAACTTCCCACCTGATGAAGACGATGGAAAGGATCATACTGAACCACCTCCATTACCTGGTGAGCAGCGAGCTGGACCTCCTACAGTTGGCATATCAACCAGGCATTGGTGTGGAGGATGCAGTCATCTACCTGTTCCACTGATCTTTTTCCCACCTGGAGAACACTGGGAGCACAGCAAGGGTCATGTTTTTTTTGTTTTGTTTGACACAATCCAGCCATCACAGCTCAGGGGGAAGCTGGGGAAGGAGCTGGAGTGGACTACCAACTGGCTTTGTGGACCATCGACTACCTCACCAACAGACCACAGTATGTGAGGCTTCGTGACTGCATGTCTGATTTGGTAGTTTGCAGCACGGGGGCTCCACAGGGGACAGCGCTCTCTCCTTTCCTCTTCACCCTCTACTCATCAGATTTCAGACACAACACCGACAGCTGCCACATCCAGAAGTTCTCCGATGATAGAGCCATCGTTAGACATGTATCACAGGTGAACAAACTGGAATACAGGGAGGCTGTCCCCAACTTTGCCAACTGGTGTGGACTAGGGATGGGAATCGAAAACCGGTTCTTGTTGAGAACCGGTTCCCAGTGTTTCAATTCCTTGGAAGCGTTTGCCAATTTTGAATCTCAACCCAGCAGCAGCAGCAGCAACGTTAGCACGTCCTCTGCTGTTAATACTGCAGGTAACTAAGTAACTAACACTGCCTATTATGTTTAGCCGTTAGCCTCATTGTAAAACCTGCTATTACTAACTGTTAACGTCAAATGAATGCCTTCCCATGCATACATTAAATGACCATGACGAGAGACAGAGTCTGACTGGCTCAGAGGCTGGCAGTACTTGCTCCAGTTCACGTCTACCTCTAGCTTAAATAATTTCCCAAATTGGGATCAATTAAGAAGGAGTCTAAGTCTAAGCTTCTCTTTTCACCGAGTGGATCAGGAAATCCAGCTGTACAGAAGCCTGCCCCCCATCCCCTACAAGGATAACGCCACCCATGGTGGTGGAGCAAGAGAGAGACTGACTGAAAGCTTTGTGTGTGTCCAGGCGTCCTCCACCCTGTCTGAGAGGGTGTCCTCCACAGCTGGAGACACCATAAGTCCAGAAAGATTGCATATCCTTCCTGAAAAAGCAGATATGCTTATTTTTCTGCAAAAGAATTAATTCTTCATAGTTAATGTTTGCAGAATTGCACAATGCACAGTTCCACTGACGTGACTGTATTTGTCACTGGCTGACGTAGTTTCATTTTTGAGTGCTCACCTCATATTTCCTTTTAAAAAGGGGAATTTAAATTTCTATTAGAAAAATGTTGAACATGTTACTGGACATTCTTGTGTAATTGCCACAGAATAATTTATGTTGTATTTTGTTAATTTCTACAGAAGAATATTTATTTTCTTCTTCTTATTATTTTATATTTATTTTCAAAACAAATACATTTTTCTGGGGACCCCCTGGCAGCCCATCGAGGAGTCCTAGGCTGAGGGCCTCTTAAGACCTCACTGTTGGGTTTGTTAAGTCATGTTACTTTTAAACTAAACAAAGCTGATGCTAATCGACCTGTTTGTTTTCCTTTTTTCCAAATGAGAATCGATAAGAGAATTGATAAAGAATTGAATCGTTAAGCAGAATCAAATATGGAATCGGAATCGTAGAAATCTTATCAATTCCCATCCCTGGTGTGGACTGAACCCCCTGCACATGAATGCCAGCAAGACAAAGGAGATAGTGGTAGCTTTCTGCATGAATGTGCCGTGGATGACACCGGTGAACATCCAGGGTTTGAACATTGAGGTTGTGAACCAGTACAAATACTTGGGCTGTCACCTCAACAACAAACTGGACTGGACAAACAACACAAGAAGCCAAAGTCGACTCCACCTGCTGAGAAGACTGAGGTCCTTTGTATGAGTATGAGTATGTAGGTCACCGTTAAAAGCTTTTTATGACTCTGTGGTGGCATCTGCAGTTTCCTCTGCTACGGCGGTGGAAACTTTGAGAGGGACAGGAAAAGACTGAACAAACTGGTCAGGGGAGCTGGCTCTGTCCTGGACTGCCCACTGGACACCATCAAGGAGGTGGGTGAGAGGAGGACGTCAGGATGCACATTTAGCCTGTTTCACTCTAGTATCATTTAACGTAGCACTGCGTTGATGATGTTTCATATCACAAACCTACTTTCATTGCACTTGTCATGTTCTTTGTTTATTTTGTTCCTCTTGTGGTCATTTGGGAGCAATTCATTATTCTCCTTTTTCGCTTCTCGTAATGTTTCATTGGTTGTTTTAGTCATGTGACACAGCAGGTCATAGTTCAGGGATTCTAATCAGGAATTTCTGTAGTTGTTACATGTGGTCAGCTTGCAGCTCCACCTTCTTTATTCTTTCCTTCCACTGTGTGTGCCTTGGTAAGCATCGCTTGTAAGTTGTTTACATTTACAGCTGATAATAGTATACAAGTGTCATGTAATTCATTTGCTTATATTACATTTAAATGTTTACAACTAGCTATGAGTGTTTCTATTGTATTGATGGCTTTCCTGCTGGAAGTATGCCAGTACTGTTTCTACTAATATTTTAAGCTGAACTTTATGTACATTATTTCAATTTAATTCAATTCAATTTTATTTGTATAGCGCCAAATCACAACAGAAGTTGTCTCAGGACACTTTCCATACAGAGCTGGTACAGACCGAGCTCTTTTATTATTTACATATTTAGTTATGTACAGCTATTTACATATCACTTGAATGTAGTTTTTTATATCATAACTTTGTAGCTGTTTAAATAATTTACATAATTGTATGTCTGTGGACTTACAATCGTTGTTTAAATAGCATCCAGTAATTGGTGCTCCTTCTGTATCATTTCAGTTTTACAAAATCCTTTCATGAGAATGACAGCGTTCAGTTTTACTCCAGCCTCCGACTTTCTCTTGAAGCCTGTTAGCTGTCTGTCGATTTGTGTACACACACACACTGAGGACAGAATAGCACTACTGTTATTTATGCTAACTTATGCTCATATCCATCACATCTTGTGCAATATGACACAATTTCTACTGTGTTGTGTATTTTTTCTACTGTGCAGTACAAACACTGTACTTATTATCCATATATCCTTTTTTATTGTCCTTTTTGATCATTCTATGTGCTCTTTTTATACATTGCCACTGTAAAAATGTAATTTCCCCAGTGTGGGATTGATAAAGTTTTATCTGGTCTTACCTGCTCACTGACTCTAGCTGTGGTTGATCACTTAAATCTATTGGCCAATAACTTATCTGCAGACTCCACCCATGAATCCCATGAGGAACAATGGCGAACAGTCACTGGGAGAGCCTCACAGTTCCACCATAATCTGAACACACTGCCACCTTATCCTTGTGAACTTCCGCATTTTGTGGTCTTTGACTATTATCTTTAAATTTGATCTGATTACAAATGTGTCTCGTTTGCTTTGTAACATCTGTTTTTTGTGTTATGCCTGCTGCTAGCTCTCCAGTGGAACAAGTCTTTATCATAGTGAGGATGTTCACTAGTTCAATAAAGTCAGATTATCAATCAAACAATTTGAAACTGCAGATAAACCTATCCACCATACGTCACACTGAGCACCTGACACAGGTGACACGTAGACTGTTCACGCGTCTGAGCCCTCACCTTGGTCTTCCCCGGGACCACCTTGGCAATACGGTCCCAGCGTTCTGCAGTTCCTCGGGGGAACTGTTGCAGAGCGAGTTCCAGCAGCTTCTGTTGGTTCTGAGTCCAGACAGAGGGCTCTGTCTTCTCCCTACTCTCCTGAGGTTCTGTCTCCTCTTCCTCCACAGCCGCCGGATTGAAATCTTTCTGCCGACGACCTCTGACTTTCCCCTCCACCCCTTCTGGGGTGCCTAACTTCCTGGTTCTCCTCCTGACTGCTGCGGCTGCCTCTTCCTCCTCCTCCTCTTCACAGGCCCCACCTGCTCTCTGGGACATTACACTGTCAGCAACAGGGAGTAACCTCACAGGAAGAAGAGGTCCCTTCAGCTCTGACAGTTTCACCAGACCTGAAATACAGCCAAGGTTTAGCAGACCTGACAGACGAGTGACAGCAGAACCTGAGAGTGACAGCTGAACATCAGCAGCGTTTACCTGAGCTGTGGCTCACGTTGTCTTTCATGTGTTTGACTTTAGTTGTCACCTGTTGTGGAAAACAGTTTAAGTCAGTTTGTGGTGTTTAAAGGAACAGTCTAACATTTAATATTTGTTCTCTGTCAGTCACATATTTCTCATGGACATCAATGTCGTCTGTGTGTCCACCACAGACAGGAAGCAGTTGTGAGTAACTAGCTCTTATGCCAGCTCCATCAAAACAAAGACTTCTCTCTCCTAAAGTCCAAGTGTTTCTGATTAAAATGCTACATCCTTTCATTGACCCCTTCATGTTCTGCTCCCTTATCATGGTGGAGGGGTTTGAATACCCCTATGACCCATGGAGTTGTGTTGCTGGGGGCAACAGCTCCTGGTAAGATGAACAAAGAAAACCGATCAAACCAAGAGAGAGCCCAGAATCCTTATAAAGCCTAGCCCTAACCCTAACCCTCATCTGATTGAGAAAGGTGGTGGCCCTGTTATTGAACCAGGCCTGGGGGGGCATGATGGGTGGAGCCTGGTGGTCAGACCTAAATCCAATTGCCTTGTGGGCCCACTACCTGCAAGGCTAGACGTAAGGGTCAGGGGTGTTGGCAATTACCCAAGGCTCCAAAAAACTGGATGTAGGGAGGTGGAATAGCACCTCTCTAATAGAGAAGCAGCCAGAATTGATGTGGGAGGTGGAGGTTTGCTGACTAAATCGAGTCGGGCTCTATACACAGTACGGGATCTTGAACCAATTGCTGAACAAGGCTTAACCCCTTTCCAAAGATGCCCAGGGCGAAAGACACCAGGTGGGAGAGGAAGACGTTCATTTTATGTTGTTATGCACAGAACAAAAGCTCAAACTGGCCTTCTTGCAGCCTTTGGGTGCTTAAGGTGGTTCATTTCTCTGGCAGACGTCACTGACGTAGTTGAAAATCTCCCCAGAGCCACCAGGTGTGGATAAGATTCCCCCTGAGATGCTGAGTACTCTGGGAATTGTTGGGCCGTCTTCGTTAACTCTTCAGGGTCTGGTGGCAGTGGTCAGTACCTCTGGATGTCTCCTGGTTTACATGTTGCAGAACATACATACGTGCACACACTGCAGCCCAAACAGGGCGACGGCAGCGTGACTCTGCTGAGCCTCTGTCTCAAACAAGACACAGACCGCGGTATTATTCAAGCAAAGCTGTTTTAAACCAGTTCAAAGAGGCTTACATCAGCCACCGATCGGCCCAGCTCTTGAGCAATCTTCTCCCAGCGACCTGGAGAGCCTCCTGGGAATTTAACCATCAACCTGCTGAGGAGGCTGAGCTCATCCTCTGTCCAGTCTGCAGCCTGAGAACGCAGAGAAAGTGACATCATTCAGGTGTCTGTCACACCTGTAGTTCACTTCAGTCCAGTCTGCAGCCTGAGAACATTTCAACTGAAATATTGATGAGCTGTATAAAGATCAGGTTTGTTTGTTTGCCACCAGATGTTCTTTAACATTACCCAAGTACGAACTGGCCAGAATAATAAATGATCAATAACATCCCACCTTTTTCTTGGCAGGTCTTCGTTCCTGCAGCCAGTCATCCATCTGGTCCTCGATCTCCTCAATGGAAGTTGTTTGGTCATAACTCTGGTAGCTCAGGTTCTCTGATGATGGTTCGTAAACAGGAAACTCTACTTTTGGCTTTTTGACCTTTGGCCTCTTCTCTCCTGCACAGACAGAGGACAGGAGGTTAAACTAAGCATCTTCAGGTGACAGAGCTCAGACTGTAACTGATCTGTGTACACTGCACCTGGTGCGTTCAACCGCCTCTAACCCCAATGCAGCTGCTGCAAAGAGTTAAAATGATGTCAGTTTGTTTTCCTCGTTAAAAGCTTTGGCTGGTGTAAACTCTCAGGGTGTCCTTGAACACACACACAGTAAACACTGACTGATCATTGATCTGGAAGTTTACAGTCTGTGTGTTATTATACAGACATAATAAACAGAACATGCAGCTGCCAGGATGCAAATGATGTAAAAAGCATTTACTTGGGACAACTTCCTGTTCAGCTTCAGCCTCCTCTCTCTGCTGCTGTTTCATCTGTTGGTAGTCCTCATAGTACTGCTTCACCTCCTGAAACACAGAGAGACCAGGACTAAAACTAGGACCAGCACCAGAGACCAGGACAGACCCCGGGGTTCTCATACGTTTTTACTTTTCCATAATGTCTTACCCCATTTCTTTTAACTTAACATAGGTAGGCCTTTATAGGGACCATAGGGTCCAGCATGCTTTGCTCTCAGTCGGGCATTGTGAGAAGCAGGTAACATGGATTTTGGAATGAATGCTTTGGTGTTTGCACATACAGAAGACTCGAAGAACTCTTTCCACATAATGTGCTGCATTTCTTTGACTCCGCCTATCCTGGGGCGTAGCATACTGCAGAAAGAGCCTCATTATGGCAACCATGTTCTTTTTGAAGATCAGCATCGATTCAAAAGTAATGTCAGATAAAAGTGTAAAATCACACTTGTTTTTCCATTTCTAAATGCTCATTTCAACAAGAGGACATTCTGAGACATGAGCAGGGAAGATCAAATGACAAACACACTAAGAGTGGAAACCCGAGCGTCGCTTCATGTGCGTCCAGTCCTTTGAGGGACGTTTTTTCTTTTTTAAGTAAAGGCTAGTATTTTCAATCTGTTCCAAATGGCTGCTGCTCCTTCGAGAGGAAACATGTTTCACACAAAGCCAAGTGCTTCAACATGTGAATGCTAAAGAAAGCAAAAACACTGAAGAGATAACATCACATCTGGAGCCAGACATGCCCACACACACAGTTACTCAGTGTGATACTCTGAAGTATTCATCAGGCTGCTGAATGTCCTGCAAGTGCGTCACGGGAAGGCTTAGCTAGCCGTAGCTTCCCTGCTCAAATCAGGAATGAATATAACACATAAATTATACATGAACAACTTTATGTTTTCAAAAAAAATAAATAAACGATAAATGTCGTTTATGTTTAGTCCTGGAAAGCACAGTGATCAAACTCCTAACAGCTAAAATAATTCACCAAATGACTGAAACGCCCCCCTCTGTGTGGGACAGGAGCAATAAATGCTTCAGCTCATTCCCACGGAGAATCTGGAGTGGGGTCGAATCCTCTAAGCCCTGGAGTGACCAGAGACGAGTCACTGAACGCCCCATGCTTATGACATCATCACATAGCGACCCGCTCCATTCTGTGCATAGACTGGTCTTTGCTGATAGATGCTGCATGCTTCCAACACGGGAGAGCTGAGCAGGAGCGAGATGAGGAATGTTCCACAATCCATCTTCATCTGAAACACACGCCTTTCTGAGATCTTCTGACTTTTCAGTTTGCCTCTGCTGCAAATCCAAAGTCCATCTCAGAAGCGTCCTGTTCACGCTTAAGATCAGAAGCACCTGAAAGACTTTGTTTCCTGAGGTCGCCTCTTTCACTTTGATGGATTGGAATGAAGCTGACAAAAAAGTGACTGCTGGTCATGGTCTTGGTCATGGGAGCAGTCTAGTTCAGCACATGCGGCGGTTTAAGCGTGGGGGTGTTTAGCCTGTGACCTCTCTGCATTATGAAGAGCTTATACAGTGCTGATGGTCACACAGGGTCTGTCAATTGATGGCTGCTCAAGGTTCTTCGTTCTGGTTTTGGAAAGCACATTTTGCTTCCTGTGGAGATGCAGGTCCTTGGATAGCTTTACCTTTCTGTACACCTGTCTGATCACAAGCAATCTGAAGTGATTCCTAATGTGGAGAGATACGCACACGCCGTTTCCCCAAAACTACATTCAGCTGCTATTCCACATAGCTTTGAAAAGCTGACCTGTGTTAGCACGCTAGCTGCACGAGGTCCTCAGTGACCACATCAGTCCAGCCCACAGAAGATCAGTGAATGCAGCAACTGATGGACCGAGCGTCGGTTCAGGGCCTCCGATGCTCGTCCTGCTGGTCGAAGCGCCGCTATTCTCTCATTAGACGCTCGTGCTGCCACGTAACTGCACGTGCTGATGTGTTGTCACGGCATGCAGCGCAGCGCAACTGCCAAAACTGCATATGTTCAAAACCAAATTTCCTGTTCATTCCAAATCATATCAGGGCCTGAGAGTCGTTTTTCCAATTTCTGAACTTTCTGGAATTTCAGGTTCGTGGGAAGCCTACGACCTGGACAGTGTGTAGCAGGTTTTTGATGGACAGGTAAACAGAAGGACAGGTAGTGTACCTGGATGGTCTGTGGCAGGTTTTTGATGGACAGGTAAAGCCAGATGCTCAACTTCAAAGGGAGGATGTCCTGCCAGTGAGGTCTGTCCTGAACTCTGAAACAACATAGAAACAAACAATAACAAACACAACCAAACCAAGAGAACAGGGAGTCCAGAGATGATGTCATACCCGTACCTGTCACTCCGGTCCTGGCTGACACACCTGAGGTCCTCTGCAGGTCTGGAGCTCAGCTTCTTCTTCTTCTCTTTCTTCTTTTTACTCAGCAGCTCATCCTGGAAACATGGAGGGTTCGTGATCAGATCACATGACTGTTTGTCTTAGTACGTGCTGCATTGTGATTAGCTGCCTGTCTATCTGCTGTGTTCTCATTGGCTGCCTCACCAACTGTTTCTCTAAGTATATGGACCAAATGACAGCATAGTGTCCCACGGTGAGGATGAGGAAGAAGAGGAAGGCCAGCTCAGCATTACTCATCTTCCTCACTCGTCTGTAGTAGAACACTGGCTGCCGCCAATCAGGAAGCCCGTTCACTAGGATGTCATCATACCTGCCAACAAAGAAAAACGTTGTTTATATATCCCTTATCACAGGGTCCTCGCTCCTGCAGGAGATCTGCGGAGAGGCTGCAGGTGTTGTCCTCTGATTGGCTGAGAGCCGGTACACATGTACTCACTTGCGTCGTCTCTCCTCATCCTTCAGGACTTCATAGATGGCCACCAGCTGAAAATGAAACAACACGCTGTGAAGGTGAATCATGGGAACATTAAGTTTGATATCTTTCCTGTCATGATTATCAGAGCTGGTGCTCGGTCCATTAATTCATTACTGACTGATAAAAATCTTAACAGTGGCTGACCATGAGCTCATCTGACTGACAGTTCACAAGTTAGTCACATCACCCCGTCACCCCGTCACCCTGTCACCCTGTCACCCCGTCACCCCCTCACCCTGTCACCCTGTCACCCTGTCACCCCGTCACCCCCTCACCCTGTCACCCCGTCACCCTGTCACCCCGTCACCCCCTCACCCTGTCACCCTGTCACCCCGTCACCCTGTCACCCTGTCACCCCCTCACCCTGTCACCCCCTCACCCCGTCACCCTGTCACCCCGTCACCCCGTCACCCTGTCACCCCCTCACCCTGTCACCCCCTCACCCTGTCACCCCCATCACCCTGTCACCCCCTCACCCTGTCACCCCCTCACCCTGTCACCCCCATCACCCTGTCACCCCCTCACCCTGTCACCCCGTCACCTCATCACCCCCTCACCCTGTCACCCCCTCACCCCCATCACTCCCATCTCCCCCTCACTCCCATCACCCCCTCACCCCATCACATAGTGTGTGAGTGTGTGTGAGTGTGTGTGTGAGTGTGTGTGAGTGTGTGTGTGTGTGTGAGTGTGTGTGTGAGTGAGTGTGTGAGTGTGTGTGTGTGTGTGAGTGTGTGTGTGTGTGTGTGAGTGTGTGTGTGTGTGTGTGAGTGTGTGTGCGCGTAGTGACTTCCTCACTTGTCTAAACTGAGTTTCAGCGTTTTCATCTTTGTTCTTGTCAGGATGCAGAGAAAGAGACAGCCGTCGATACGCCTTCTTTATCTCTGCTGCTGATGCATCCTGAGACAGACACGGACAAAAAAAGACGGACAGTGAGCCAATGAGAGAGACAGACATTTACTTACACCTGAATCTGAACACAGTTTTACTGTGTTACAGATAAAAGACAGAAAAAATCCTGAAATCACTCATTTACATCAGGACATGTCTCTACATCAGGACATGTCTCTACATCACTCATCTACATCAGGACATGTCTCTACATCAGGACATGTCTCTACATCAGGACATGTCTCTACATCACTCATCTACATCAGGACATGTCTCTACATCAGGACATGTCTCCACATCAGGACATGTCTCTACATCACTCATCTACATCAGGACATGTCTCCACATCAGGACATGTCTCCACATCAGGACATGTCTCTACATCACTCATCTACATCAGGACATGTCTCCACATCACTCATCTACATCAGGCCATGTCTCTACATCAGGACATGTCTCTACATCACTCATCTACATCAGGACATGTCTCCACATCAGGACATGTCTCTACATCAGGACATGTCTCCACATCAGGACATGTCTCCACATTATTCATCTACATCAGGACATGTGTCCACATCAGGACATGTGTCCACATTATTCATCTACATCAGGACATGTATCCACATCAGGACATGTGTCCACATCAGGACATGTCTCTACATCAGGACATGTCTCGGATACGTCAGAGTTGAGCCTCCATGTTGCTGCTGCCCCGTGGACGTCACGCATGTATGACTCCTTTCAGCCAATCACTGAGCTTGCCCAAACCGTCGACTGAAAACCGAAAAGAAGTCAACTTCTGCTTTCGCGCAGGACACGAGCTCATGTCTGCTGGACTGCCGCGCTCCTACAACCACGTTACCTGACCTGGCGCACCAAGCTGAACGAACCAATCACAGCACAGCAGAGAGGGACGAGGTGGACCAGGCGGCATTAGCATCCAGCTAGCGGCTGCTGTGCGGTTACCATGGAGACATTAGCAGTAAGCACCTACCTGATCCAGGGACAGGAACTGGTAGAAGGTCTGCGGGATCTCCTCCACTAAGTCCAGCAGCTCCAGATCCGCGTCCCAGGCGGTCAGAGGGGGGGGCGAAGAGACCAGCAGGGTCAGGCAAAGTAGCAAGGAGCCGCACGGACCCGCACAGACCCCCATCACCCATAAACCGTTCGAAGAAATCAAGGAAAAAACGGGTCACTGACGCAGGCTCGCTGCAGTCTGTCCGCCAGCTCAGCGACAACTGACCCGGGAAAACACTGCATGCATGTCAGTCGCATCCGGGTCAAACTGTCAAAATAAAAGTCCTCTGTGAGCGTTCCAGCGGCGACCACAGCGACATCTGGAGGATGTTCATAAAACTACAGCCCGAGACTGGAAGAAATTCAAGATGTGGAACCACACGCCCGTTTCCAAAAACCTCTGGACTGCGTGTAAAGTGTGATGGTTTGTAAAACACTGAAATTCAACATATAAGTGAAAAGAGCACACAGACGACATATCAAATGTTGAAAGTGAGAAATTTGGTTGTTTTGGAAAATGTAGAGATGGATGCAGCGACTTGTTTTAAAGTTGTTCATGTTCATGTTTCGCTCTTCTTTTAGCAAAACTCTGTGTCTGCTTGAACTGAGGAGACAAACTGCTTTTCTGAAAGAGGAACGTTTCTTTCATGAATGTTTTCAGCTGCTCAACAGCTCAGACTCTCCTGTTCTACGTTTCATAATGCCCCAAACATCTTCAGTGGGGGACAGTCTGGACTGCAGGCAGACCAGGTCACGGCTGGAAGACAAGCAGAATGTGGTTTGGCATCTCTTGGCTGGAATAAGAAGGCCTTTCTCTGCACTGCAAACATCTACAGCCCCAACTTATTTCAAACAAAAGGAGGATGATGACATTCTCAGTTTCAACATTTGATGTTGTCTTTGTGCTATTTTTGAATCAAAAATGAAGTTTCAGTATTGTGCAAATCATCCCCTTCTGTTTATGTTTTACACTGCATCCCAACTTTTTGGAAACAGGGTTATAAATAAAGACCAGAGAAGAGAGACGGTAACGTTATTTTAAAGTTACCATAACTCTAGAAGTGTATTTAGATAATATTTGATATTATAGCATTCCTATTGTGATGCATTGGTCAGATGACATCATTCAGATCTCTTTAAATGTGCTGTGTTAAATATATATTGAATGAAAATGATGAGTCAGATTTGCAATGATGAATAGCTGTATTTCTAACTCTGAATAAGATTCTTAATGAAAATGATTCATTGTTAGTTAGCATAAAAACCTTCAGTAAAGAAACCTTTTGTTTTCCGAAACATAAAACTAAATCTTCAATCTTTTTTTGTTTTGTTTAGACATATTATTTGTTTAGATATTGTTTTAGATATATTATTTAAGCAAAAAAAGTGACGATGCCTCTCCGGCAACCATCACCTTATCGTGGTGGAGAGGTTTGTGTGTCCCGGTGAACCTGAGGGCTATGTTGTCTGGAGCCTAGCACTCCTGGTAGGGTCTCCCATGGCAGATTGGTCTAAGGTGAGGGTCCAGACTAAGTATGGTTCATACAGACTCCATGAAAAAATGATAAAGAAGAGGTGATACCTGGCCTGGAGGAATCCCGGGGCCCCCGTCTGGAGCCAGGCCTGGATGGAGGACCTGTCAGTGAGCGCCTGGTGGTCGGGCTTGCCACGGAGCCCGGCCGGGCACAGCCCGAAAAGATAACGTGGCACCCTCATCTTCATCCTGTGGGCCCACCAGCTGCAGGAGAAACCGCTGGGGTCGGGTCCGCTGCCATATGGGTGGCAGTGAAGGCTGGGGATCTCGACGGACCAGACCTGGGCGGCAGAAGCTGGCTCTGTGGACGTGGAACGTCACCTCCCTGTCGGGGAAGGAGCTGGAGCTTGTGCGTGAGATGGAGCGCTACCAGTTGGATCTGGTGGGGCTCACCTCTGCGCACAGTGTCGGCTCTGGAACCATTCTCCTGGATAGGGGTTGGACTCTTCTTCTCCGGAGTCACCCAAGGTGTGAGACGCCGGGCGGGTGTGGGGATACTCACAAATCCTCGGCTGACTGCCGCTACGTTGGAGTTTACCCCAGTGGACGAGAGGGTCGCCTCCCTCTGCCTTCGGGTCATGGGGGGGAAAACTCTGACTGTTGTTTGTGCATATGCACCGAACAGCAGTTCAGAGTATTCGGCCTTCTTGGAGACCCTGAGTGGAGTCCTGTATGGGACCGAACCTTGCACCTTGGAGTAATCTAAACTGAATTAGCTAAAATCAGCATGGAAATATAGTCTGACAAAAAACATTTCCAACCACAAACACTGGTGGCTGGTGACTGATGAGGATGATGAAATGATGAAGCTGAAGATCTACAAAGATTGAGTGGTGAAGCATGAATGAGATAAAGCGGAGAGAGAATCATATTTAAAAAGACAGCAGTGAGATGATTGGCTAACAGTGAAGGTGTGTCACTCTGCAATTGGATAGATGTGACATGCTGATGAGAACAGCTGATATGTCAGTTGACAGCCACAGACGATGACTGCAAAGAAATTAGGAGTGACAATGTGAAGCGAGCGGGTGGTTTGAGAAATAAGCGACAGGCCTGACTAAACTTTTTTGCGAGAGCTTCGTTTGGCACACCTGGTTCAGGTGTGTCATGATGTGTCAGGTGTGATGTTGAACCTCCATCAGCTGATAATCAAATGGATGATATGATGAACTTTAATGTAACTCCTTTTACAACTTTAACTACTGACAGACACACAACTTTTAACATTTTTAATTGAGACTCTAAAAATTTCCATCAGTGTGTTTCTGATGTTGTTGGTATTCGTGGTGGTTTGTTTCCTTCAGAGAGCCTTGTTTCTAGTCAGTACAAAGGTGGCGACTTGCATCAGGATTGTATCTTTGATGATGAATTTAATGTGTGATTACTGAGTGATGTCAGTGACAGATGATGACGTGACTTCTGTGTCCAAACAGGAGATGCACCTGGAAATGAAAAGCTTGACCTGAACGTCAGCTCAGCTCTGGTTCCCTGTGTAGGCCCTACAGTTCTTCACAACTCCATGCAAGCTACCATGACACCCTTTTCCCATCTCACACAGTGCGATGATAGGAACACAAAGGAACTGGTCTTCAACTCCTCCAGCACACCCAGGTCAGTCTCTAACCTCACCCACACCCCCATCAGCATCAATGGCGAAGCTGTTGAAATGGTGGAGAGCCACAAATTTCTTGGCATCACCCTGAACAATAAATTGAACTTTGAACTACACACAAGTGACATCCAAAAACACTGCCAACAAATTTAGATTTAGCAGCATGTAGAGATTCATGTTGACTTGAACAAACAGACACTGTGCCAGTCTGGGGTTAGAGATGACCTAAATGTGACATCATCTGTCGAGTAACAGCAGAGGAAAATTTAAAAAACACAAACATGTGGGTCAGTATTTGCAATTCAAAACTTTTATTTTGTATTTATGACACTGAAGATCATAAGATGCTTATTGACACACCTGGATCCATGATCAATAATCATTATTAAAGAGCTGAAACAGAGTTGAGTTTTCTGATTTCACCTACATCTAAAGTGCATAAAGAACATAAAAAGTCTGAAGAGATCCAAACTACAGCAACAGTTTTAGAAAAAAGAACCGTTTGTCCATCACAGGTTAGTATTTATTCCACACTGAAGTATGGCACTCTTTAATAATGAATATTCGAAATGAATATCCTTGTAGTATTAATTTATTTAGCATATTATTGATAATCAGTATTGAAATGTTAATCCTTGAAATGAGTTAAACATAGGGTTAGGGTTAGTGTCATGTCACTTCAGTCCAGATCTAAAGAGGTCTTTACTCTCCAGAACTTCTCCAGACAAAACAGCTAAACCAGAACAAACAGACCAACCTCACAGACTGTGATGCCACATGATGTAATGTCACTGGTCAGTTTATCAGAACATCATTTTTCACATGCAAAAAATAGAATAAAATAAAATAAATCTGTGAGACTCTTCACGTTTTCATTTCAGAAACACTAATGATTTTAGTTCTAATTGGACAGACGTTGCAGACTTGAGGAGGATCCTCAGTTTTAAAAACATGGAGGAAATCCTTAGTCTCAGTGTATCAGAAACACCTCTGCCCCTGAGCAAGACAGCAGCCTCAGTGCTGATGGCCTGAGACAGGAGTTTATATGGATCCACGTGTGATCCTGATCCTGATCCAGTTCATCCATTATGACAACATGTTTCAGTGGTTTAAATATTTTTTGAAGTTTTAAAATTGAGAATGGAAGTCTATGGCAGGAATATTTGAAAGTTGAAATCTCAACAGGAACATCCATCCATCCATCCATCCATCCATCCATTATCTATACCGCCTATCCCTTTCGGGGTTGCGGGGGGCTGGAGCCTATCCCAGTTGTCAACGGGCGAGAGGCGGGGTACACCCTGGACCGGTCGCCAGTCGATCGCAGGGAAACACACAAGACAAACAACCATTCACACTCACACTCACACCTACGGACAATTTAGAGTCACCAATTAACCTAATGAGCATGTTTTTGGTCTGTGGGAGGAAGCCGGAGAGAACCCACGCATGCATAGGAAGAACATGCAAGCTTCACACAGAAAGGCCCCACCCAGGGATCGAACCGGCGGCCTTCTTGCTGTGAGGCACGCGCACTACCTGCTGCGCCACTGTGCAGCCCCCGATCCAGTTCAGAAAACTCAAATATAGACAACAGAGAGAAATTAAAATTTCCTACTTTAACCACACTCCCTCTACCTGTTGCATCGACACACCTGTAGTGTCCTCTCGAGCCCCCTGTGGTTGCTGTAGTTTGAGGGTTATGAGGCAACCCCCCCTTCCTCATGGTGTCCATAGAGTTCTGCGAGCTTTCGGAACCTTGGTCCCCACCCACTCAGGAATTCGTAGTTCTGCTCAGACTCTGGTGAGTTTAGTGAGTCTAGCGAAGTTAACGAGCTGAGCGACTCAGCAGCTGACTCACTGCCCTCAAAGGCGTAGGTCTGCAGAGAGTCGTAGGGGGGCGCTGTCAGGTCCCGGTCTGCCTCCTGCAGTTTTTCCCTGATGAAGTCCTGGAACAGCCTGTTCTTATCTGTCCTGTACTCAGCTGTCTTGGTAAGAAGTCCTGAAGGCTTCTTGCTGGTGTCTTGGCAAGTTTGGTGTGTTTTGTTCAGGTGCCTCAAAGTGAGCATGTCAAAGGCTTCAGTGTCCTCCTCACCTCCACCTTCATCATCATAACGAACAATGTTCTCACGAATGTCGCGCTCATCGTCCATGATTAGAGGCTCTCTCCTCCTGTGTCTGACAGCAACCGTTACAATGATGACACCTGAGGACATAGGAAGGGGTTGACTCAATCTAACACTGATATGAGGGTTAATTATATCCTGGTTTCTATCTTGAGTGTGGCTGGTTGCTAGGTGTATAGCCTGGTTGCTAGGCAGTGTCTATCTACAGGCACAGTACCTTGCTGCTTATTTTCAGATTAAAGTGAAAGAGTGTTTCAGCTGATGATCATGCCCCGGTTCTTACCCAGCAGAGTCAGGACACAGGTGAAGACTATGACGGTGGCAGCAGTGCTAAGGCCAACCCCCAGCAGTGGTGATGCCCCCTGACTGCAGGAGCGGCGGTTTCCGGCGTCATCACAGGTGCAGACGATAATGGACAACATGTTTGTGCTGCTGAGAGATGGACTGCTGCCGTCTGAAATGACCACTGGCAGAAAGTGAACCAGCTGATCTCGCTGCAGGAAACCACTACGCCGAGTCAGGATGGACGCTGTGTTGTCTGAAGACAGATGGATGGACAGGATGAAACACTTAAGAATCTGCATGGCTTTAAAATAATCAACTCAGAACTGAGAGGATGTTTAAGACTTTGGACTGGGAAAATAACAATGCATAAATATCATTATAATAGTCATAATTTAACATTAACGATATTCAAATGGGCCGCCACAGCAGGATCAGCCCTATGGCCATGGTTGTCCATGAGCGAGTGACTGACTGACTGGCTGGCTGGCTGGCTGGCTGGCAATGAATCAGTACAAACTGTTTTTCTGTTGTGTCACCAGAGGGGATTTGCAGCAAACTGTCTTATGTTCTCAGATAATGTTTCCAGTGGTTTCAGTCATTGACAGAAGCTCATTCCAAATTCAGTGCATGCTAATACGGTAATATTCTGTGTTCTTGGACACTGCTGATGACTAAAGGTTTCTAAATTCATTGACAAGACCATTTTTTCATTAGAGTGACTGCGCTTAGGTTTGCAATGTGGCCAGACTTTTAATCTGAAAAGTCAGACATGTGAGTGATTAAAGGGATATTCTGTTCTTTTTAAACCTGGGCTCTGTGTATACGTAATGTCCCTGGTAATCTTTTTTCAAAGTTTTGCACACTTGCTCAACCTCCAAACTATTTACATTGGTCCAAATACGCTGACGGCCTTGATGTTTCCCATGTCCTTGTCTTTGGAAAAGACTGGATCTGCTCGTCAGGCCGACTCCTTGTTGAGCCTGAAAAATCACTGAGTATCAGTTGCTTCTGTTCTCATAGTTAAAGACTTCAAACCTACCTGATCTCGTGTCCTCTCTGCTTCAGTGTGAAATTTTGTGTCATGTGAGCTGCTAAACTGAAATTCCATAACGTGACAGGTATGAAAAATATGTTGCAATTCATGTTGAAAGAGAGCTGATTTGTTAGGAGCCGATGGAAGAGAATAAAATGTGAACGTAATCTTGTATGTATCTTAAGCCCAAATTATTATGGGATGGATTCAAATGAATATGAGATAAATGTCAGACTGTCAGATAAACAGGAATGCTGTGAACTTGATTCTAGCACATTCTACCTATGTATGTTATGTAATTTAGGAATAGTATAATCTGACAATTGTGCCTCTTTTTAGGTGGCAGGAGTGAAAATTAGTCTTCCTCAATGTTTGTTGTGTTCTGGTTTCAGAATGATGAAGACAGCTGGAGAACACTTTTCCTCTTTTCCTGGGACAATGTCATATTTTTTCCCAAAGTCATTCTATTATCTCAAAGGAGAAAATGCTCCTTTAGCTGCTGTAGAAGGACTTCCTTTGGTTCGTGCTCAGCTCTGCTGCTCCGCTATATTTAATTCTTGCTCCTTGATATTACCAGTTTGATAAAAGCTGCATTAATTGAGCACTTTGGTCACCTGGGTCATGAGAGCCCTTAAAATGTCTCGAGTGACTAAAATGTATTCAGTTGTCACAGACATACTGTGGGTTGAAAGCGCCAGGAGAAAGATAGTTAGTGGTCTTTGAACAAAGAATTCTGAATCAAACAGTGGCCTTCATGTTCAGCCACTGAAATGATCCTTTTTAGTAGTTTGTGTCTAAAATGTGTTCATGCAGTTGTAAGTGAGGGAAATACTCTGCCTGGTTTCATTATTTAAGGTAGAGCTTCATGATAACGTGTTTTTCTAAGGTGTACTTTACCTTTATTGTCTCTCAGGGTGAAGTTGAGGTTCCCAGCAGCCTCAGTGGTCAGAGAAAACAGGAAGTGATGTCCATTCTCTGGTTCATCACGATCCACAGCACTCAGAGTCTCAATGATCTGAGAGGTCAAAGGTCAAACACATGAAAGAGAGGGTCAGCTGACCAAAGAGAAAGATATTTCTATTTATTTTAAACAAGAAGCACTTAATATACTGTCAGATTCAATCTGTCATGGATGATGAATTCCTGCAGAGATTTGGAAGAAAATAAAGCAGAAGGAGAGGAAATTCAGTATTGGACTCATCATTTCCTGGAGGAACATAACATACGAGTTTGTTCACGGGAAGGTTATATGAAACTGAGCAGCAGGAGCAGAAACACACGAGGGAAACACTCTGAACGTGTGGCTACGCAAACTGGGCTTTCATCAAGACCGCAAAAAGAGAAGAACAGAGAAGAAAGCGACCATAAACAAAACAACAGTCATCCCCTACTTTGCAGGAGTATCTGAAGAACTCAGAAAGATTTTCAACAAAGCTGCAGGCTGATCCTGGTCATCAGAACGATCCTGGTCATCAGAATGATCCTGGTCATGTGACTTCAGGCTGATCCTGGTCATCAGAATGATCCTGGTCATGTGACTTCATGTGACTTCAGGCAGATCCCGGTCATGTGACTTCAGGCTGATCCTGGTCATGTGACTTCATGTGACATCAGACTGATCCCGGTCATGTGACTTCAGGCAGATCCCGGTCATGTGACTTCAGGCAGATCCCGGTCATGTGACTTCAGGCTGATCCTGGTCATGTGACTTCAGGCTGATCCTGGTCATGTGACTTCATGTGACATCAGACTGATCCCGGTCATGTGACTTCAGGCAGGATCAGATTAGTTGCACAGTGATGGAACATTTGGATGCAGACCATAAACAGATTACAACAGATTTTTACAACACTTCAATACCCTTAAATAACACATAAATAAGAGCTGATTCATTGGAAGGACAACAGTCACAGCTGTTGAATCTTAAGACACCACCAAGCAGCAGCAGCAGCTGGCTCAGTGGCAGTCCAACACCTGCATCATCATTTACTGCACTTTACTTCCCTTTATGCTTAGAAATGTAAGTGAACTGTAAATGAATGAGTACATTGCTCACTGTAAGAGTTTATGTTGAAGTTGAGCATATTTTAAAGACAGTTTGGGAAGAGTAGTGGGTTTGTTTTGTTGGCAGCTCTTCCCTGTATAAAACTCTAAACTCTAAAGCATTTTGCACTGAGGCTCTAACATCTGGATGACCAATAACTAAAGCAATTAAAAAACATCAGCAATATACAGTAATATACAACATAACAAACAATTATAATGAATATAATTGTTGAAACAATGAGTCGCAATGCTTCTACACATAATAATGAAAGCAGGACTGAACCACAGATTTCATAAGACAGCAAAAATCTGATAATTAACTCTGAGTGTATCATGTCAGCGATGTGGGCCAATTAAATTTGAGAAACTGCGCAGTTTCTGGACCAATGAAAAGTATATCTAATGAGGCCCTGAGGCTCAAAACACGATAACTTTTCAGAAAATACTGTGTGTAACAAACAGTATCCAGGTGATGCTTACCTGTCCAGGTTCTGAGTTCTCACAGACGAATGTTTCATAGTCGATGGCAAAGCTCGGAGCATTATCGTTAATGTCTGTCACAGAGACCAGAACCACAGCTTTCCCCACCTGAGCCTGATCCGCTGACACACACACACAGACACACCTGTCAGGTACGTCGGCTCATCTGATTACATCATAACCAGACAAGAAGTTACCACAAATAACAAACAGGGGGTTGACAATCTTTTATATGATTTGTTTTAAACCTGCAAAATTGAGACGTCATTGTTTTATGGGGTGATGAACTGGGCTGTTTGTTGGCCGGGAGCAGCTGGAAGTGTTGACCTTGACTGCCTTGTTCCATTATTAACATGGCTAAAATTGTCTCTTTAGAGCATTTCTACATCAAAACGGCTCTCTTTTCTTTTCCTAACCTAATGTTTTTGATGATTCATTTTCAAATGTTATTTGGGGCAATTAGCTAACCCCGCCCATCACATAAAAGTACACCTGAGCATTAGCTCATGGCAAGCTAGCTAGCAGAGTGATATCATTCAGGTGGTAGAAACTACCTTGACAAGTTTAATTTCTTCATTTAACTCTTGTCATCCTCCTGATCATCTGCAGCTCCTTATTACGCTGGATTCACTCAGCCACCAATCACATTTAAATGATCTGAATTAAACTAAACCAAACCAGACCCACATATTCAATTTCTTTTTTCATGGTTTTTGATGAACAATACAGCAGGTGAACATCCACAGAAGAGATACACCGCCGCATGACATCATAACAAGACACTACACCATAATAACAATCAGCAAGCAGTTGGATTACAGTTTGTCAGTAAATAAGAGTGAGTGCAAGTCTGGAACAACAAATAGATGAGAGGGTAAGTTATGGTGGAGGGGAACACATTACAGGAGGGGATGAGTGTGGCTCTAATCCCAGAGAAGGGGCAGACGCTGAGTGAGGCTGGGCTGTTCTCATATTAACTCTATAGAATGGAACCAGGGTAAATAAAATGACAAAAAATGATGAGCTAACTCGAAAGCATTGATTTAGTGTTGAGTTACTGCTTAAAGTGAGATGAAGTCTAGACTCACAGGTCTCTGTAGCGAGGACAGTGATGTTGTGCAGAGCGATGAGTTCTCTGTCCAGAGGTCTGCCTGTCGTGATCACACCTGAACTGCTGTCAATGTTAAAGTAACGCTTCGCATCTGACTTCCTGTCTATAGAGTACCTGCACACAGATTTAACACTGTTAAAACACCAGCACTGGGTTTGACTCTGGATCTGTTTAAAAGTGGTAATGTTTGTACCTGATTGGGCTGTTGGTAGCATCAGGGTCGTGAGCTAAAACTGAACCCACTTCAGTTCCAACTGCGGCTCCCTCAGAGATCACCATCTGACTGACGGACAAGGAGAACATGGGAGGCTCGTCCACGTTCTCCACCAGCAGACGCACTGTTGTCACATCGCTGAATGGACCAGTCGACAGGTAGCGAGCGTCCACGTAACGATTGGACGCCTCGACACGCAACATGTAGCTTGACTTAATCTCAAAATCCAGAGTCTGGAGGGAGAGAAGGGGTGGACTGATTTAGACACGTTCTGCTTCATCTAAAGCTTGTCTCTACATCCTGGCTTCATTGTCTCACCATGTGGAGATAAACCAGTCTCATATGGAGTTGTAAAAGCCTGATTTAAAAGGACATGGTGTCCATTGCTGAATGTGTGCTCTCAATATTCTTAATAAAATCAAGGATGGGCAGTTAGCTTTGGGATTGGGAATACCAGATCATTTTGTCTTTGCATGCATCACTGACATCAATCTAAATTTAAAACAAAGTGTGTTGATGGTTGTCAGCAGCTGTTCAGCAGCAGTGGACTCTCCTCTGGGACCGTCACTGAAAAGGCAGATTTAATCCAGAGAAGTGCTGGGGCACACTGCAGACTAATGCAATGATCAAACAGGCAGAGAGTTTCAAGCTGCAGATGTTCACACAGGTTGACGGTTTAACGTCTGGGTGACAAAATAAAAAACAATCAGAGTGACCCAAAACCCAGAACATCCCTGGAAAGAAATGCACTTTTCTGTGATCCCAGAAACTGGTAACCTGGTACAAGACAAAACTTCAGGTCCACTGTGATGTTTTAAAAGAACTCCTGGCAGAACACAGTGCAGCAGACAGAAATGTCAGACAAACATATTTCTCTGAACTTAAAATAAAAACTGTAACAATCCAAGAATTCCTTTTCAGCTGTTGATAGTCTCATGAATCCTGCCTGTAATTACGTTCTGCATATTTCAGAGATGAGGCCATGGCCATCAAAATGAACATTACTCAGAAAAAGATGGACAACGAACCGCACAGTGTTAATCCAAAATCCAAGTCCACCATGCACTGCTTCACGGCAGCAGACTGTGAGTTACAGTCCTCTACCTGTGGCCTCTTTTAAAGAAGTGGCTGGTCTCGTAGAGGTTTTAACAAGCATGAATCACTCACTGGTCACAGGCACCCACAGCTTTTAAAACTGCTCTAATCAAACTGCTGCTTAGAGAAGACCTTTCAGACCGGTCTGTCGCTCTGACTACAGACCAGTTTCAGACCTGCGTTTCCTGAGGAACATTTTAGAAACACTTGTTTCAAAGCAGCTGAATGATTTCCTCTGTGACGACACACACTGTGTTTGAACTGTTCCAGTCTGGTTTCAGGGTCCAGGGTAACCCTAACCCTAACCCAGTTCTGACAAAAACCAGACCGAGAGTCCACATTAGTCCAACACGAAAACCTTCTCATTGGTCAGCTGTAGTCTGAAAACCTTCTCACTGGTCAGCTGTAGTCTGAAAACCTTCTCATTGGTCAGCTGTAGTCTGAAAACCTTCTCACTGGTCAGCTGTAGTCTGAAAACCTTCTCACTGGTCACCTGTAGTCTGAAAACCTTCTCACTGGTCAGCTGTAGTCTGAAAACCTTCTCACTGGTCAGCTGTAGTCTGAAAACCTTCTCACTGGTCAGCTGTAGTCTGAAAACCTTCTCATTGGTCAGCTGTAGTCTGAAAACCTTCTCATTGATCACCTGTAGCCTGAAAACCTTCCCATTCTCTTCACATTCTTGGTCTCTCAGATCCTCTGACTCAAACCTCTTGATTGTTCCTGAACCAGAACTAAAAGCCTGCTCACACCTTTAAACAATATCTTAAGACACATGTTTTTAACATGACATCCTCCTGAAGGGTCTTTTCTTTTCACCTAACCACTGTTTTATTTTGTTTCATCCGGCTGTTTTAATTCTACTTTATTTTAATTTACATTTTCCCCCTTGATTTTATTGTTTTATCACACGTGTTATTATTATTTGCTTTTATGTTCAACACTTCATGTTGCATTTTATGCATCACTTGTGCAGTGTATATGAAGTGCATTATTATTAAGATAACCAGTATGTTCTCCAAGCACACCAGTGCCTTCTGCAAAGAAGGCAGTGCCTTCTAACATGACACCAGAAGCTTCCACAAGAAAACCAGTATGTTTTGCAAAGAAACCAGTACCTGCCACTAGAAAACCAGTTAATTCCACAAAGAAGCCAGTACCTACCACAAGCAAACCAGTACTTTCTACAAGGAAATGAGTTACTGATATAAGAACACCAGAAACCAGCACATATTTATGTTAAAGAAACCAGTATCTGAAGAAGTGTAACTCATACCTTCACTAGGGTGTCCAGTACACTGGAAATAAACAAGTACCTTTTGAAGTGTGACCAGTCCTTCCTGTGTCATTGGATCTGTGATGATCCTGAAGGTCCCCAGTCCATCTCCATCCAGGATCCTGTAGTCCATCTCAGCATTTGGTCCGACATCCAGATCCAGAGCTTTGATCTTAGCGAGAACAGCTAAAACCGGTACAGACTCTGGAACACTGAACTGGTAGCTCTCTGCAGGAACACAGTTTCACACACGCAGGTACACACAGGTGCTGCTAAAGAGACATTTGATAATATCCTCTCCTCTTTACTCGAACTGTTGGTAACAACTTCATCCAATGTGCTGTGGAGGATCCTGAAAGTCCTGTCGGTGTAATCTGCCACCTCTCAGTATTTCTATGATGTCATAACGAAAGGTAAGAGGTCAGACTTACTGCGGGGGAAACGAGGAGGGTTGTCATTGACATCAGTCAGCATTACTGTGACAGATGTGGTTCCAGACAGACCACCCATCTGGCCAATCATGTCTTTAGCCTGGATGACCAGCAGGTAACGGTCCTGCACCTCCCGGTCCATGTCTGCAAGAGCAGTTCTCACTATACCTGCAGGGCAGGTAAGATTCGAGTTTAAAAAACAAAACACCGCACCAACAAGCTTGATAAATGCTGTTGAATAATGATTCGATCTGCAAGATTTTAAATTACATTTCACTCAGATAGCACAACATACCTCAAATTATGAAACACTAAGCTAATGAAATGTGGCTAAATGAGTAAATGCCACCGGTTAGCGTATACGTCTGTGAAGATTCTCATTCATCCAGGTCCTGGTTCTTCTAAGTGCTTCACAAACCCAATTGGACTTGCTTGTGGTTCTGGAAGACATTTTGTTTCTCACACAAGAGGCTTTTTCAATTTTCAATCAAAGTTGTGATAATGTGATGCTACAGTGATTTCCTGTTTATAGAGGTGATTGGACAGCCTACAGATGTTTTTCTTGTTTTGTACTTTGTGATGTTTTTCAGTCTGACTCAACAGGAAGTGAAAACATCATGTGACCTCTGACCATATCAGTGCGGATGATACTGAGTTTAAATACATGGATGATTTAGAGCAGGGGAGGCTGAAGCTGTTTATAATCAAATAATCCTCACACACACACACATGCACACATGCACACACACGTACACACACAAACGCACACTCATAATCTCTTTTAATCTGTCGCTCTGCAGAGGACGAGTTAATTCACTGCCTCCCTGTGAACCATAAACATGTTTCAGGATCATTTACAGGTTAATGTCTGCTGCAGAGAGACAGGGTGAGGAGGGGGAGCAATGACACCAAACTGTTTATATAAGAGGGAGATGTCGAAACATGACAGCGGGCTTTAGCTGAGTCCAAACGTTAAAATATTCAGACCTTTCTGAGTCTGAATCAGTGATTAAATGTTGGGTTTGTTTAATGAAGACTATGTTATGTTATTTTGTTTCAGAGTCTAATATCCACATGACTGTTAGCGTTAGCGAGGTGACTTCATGCATCTTTACATATCTAATTTAACATATATGAGTCTTTTATGATCACTTACAGATGTAAAAAAAAGAATCATTTCGATTTAGACAAACATGCTTTGAAATATGTTTCTGTTTTCCCCCAAATGTGTCTGTTATTACACAAGTTATAATTCAACTAACAATTAATCCTCTAGTTAGTAGTAATAGTTAGTAGTATTGTATTTCATTAATGACTTCTGTTTGTTGGCATCTATCGGTTTCTCTATTGTTGTTGTAGAAACTTCATTTGTGTGTCAAAACATACATCTTCTACAGAAGACATATGCGATGACTTGTCCTTATTGTCACGACCCCACCCCTTTAGGTTGCTAGGCCCACGCCTGACTGACTCCGGGGGGAGAAAGGAGAGGGGAAAAAGGGGAGAGGAGAGAGGAGAAGGAGGCTCCACTGTCGACTTTAGTTTGTTGCCTTAGTTGGTTATGTTGAGTTAAATAAACAGTTGATCATTTTGCTTTAACGTTTGTCACCCTCTGTTTTATTTGTCGTCGCTTGGAGCAGTCATGACATTATGACAACATGTTTCAGTGATTTAAATATTTTTTGAAGTTTTAAAATTGAGAATGGAAGTCTATGGCAGGAATATTTGAAAGTTGAAATCTCAACAGGAACATCCATCCATCCATCCATTATCTATACCGCCTATCCCTTTCGGGGTTGCGGGGGGCTGGAGCCTATCCCAGCTACAATGGGTGAGAGGCGGGGTACACCCTGAGCCGGTCGCCAGCCGATTGCAGGGCCACATGCAAGGACAAACAACCATTCACACTCACAGTCACACCTACGGACAATTTAGAGTCATCAATCAGCCTAACGAGCATGTTTTTGGTCTGTGGGAGGAAGCCGGAGAGAACCCACGCATGCACGGGAAGAACATGCAAACTTCACACAGAAAGGCCCCGCCTGACCCGGGGATCGAACCGGCAACCTTCTTGCTGTGAGGCACGCGCACTACCTGCTGCGCCACTGTGCAGCCCCAACAGGAACATGTGCTGAAGAATTCATGCTTACATTCAATGAGTTCATAGCATTTGATACAATTTCACCTGCAGGCGGTGCTGAAATATTTGAAAATTGCAGCAGCAGCAGTGAGCAGCCTCCAGCTTTCTCACACATTTTCTTCAAGAAATGCAAATTATAGTTATTATCAATTAATCTGCAAATGATTTTCCTGACTAATCCTTAAATAGTTAAATTGAGGATGTCTTCAAATGGCTTGTTTTGTCTGATCAACAGTCCAGAACATGAGGAGGTGTAATTTGCTAAGAAAATCTGAAAATATTCTGATCTGAAAAGCTGGAAACAGAGAACGTTTCGAGTTTTTGCTTGAAGAATCATTGAAAACATGTACTGCATTTAGATGTACTCCGTCATTGTGCTTGGCTGTTATGTTCATGTGCCCTCTGTTGATGTATTCTGGTGTTGTTTTCAGGTGTTGGATTCATGTGTGTTCATGTGGTGTGTTCAGCTGTGTTTAGGTGTTTTCCTCAGATGTGTTCAGGCATTTGGTTCAGTTGTATTCAGGTGCTGTTTGCAGGTGTTGAATTCAGGCATTGTGTTAAGGTGTTGTGTTCAGCAGCTGCATTCAGGAGTGGTGTTCAGGTGTGTTGTGGTGTGTTTAATTGTTTTGTAGGTGTTGTGCAGGTGTGTTCTGGTGCTTTCATCAATTATGTTCAGATGTTGCGTTCAAATTTATTCAGGTGTGATCTCACCTGTCTTTGGCTCCACAGAGAAGTACGGCTGACCCTGCACTATGCTATAAATTAATCTGGCAGAGTTTCCATAAGTTGGATCATCAGCGTCTGTCGCAACCACTGTCACCACTGACGTACCTATACAGAAATGATTTAAAATACATTTTTACTTAACAAAGTGAGGAGGTCACGCCGCTTCCATGAAAGAACAAAAAAATCGAATCAAAGGGTTGAAAAAACATTAAGAGCCTGTTTGATTTCTGCTTTTCACATTGAGTGTGTTTAAACTCTGACTTTCACTGTACTGTATAAAGTAAGATTTTCATATTAGGAGCAGCAGCCTATAAAACGTGGCTAACTATAGCTGTTTGATGGTCATTGTCTTGAACAAGTCACTGTAATTAATCAGCAGACGAAACTTCAGCTTCTGGATGATTTCAGTCTGAATAAAAACATATATATGTATATCATATTCTATTATAACCTTTCACAGATTATAGATAGCAGCTGATATTGTTATTACAGAGTAACAATTCCCTTCATTTAGACTGCAGGCATTCAGACTAACCTACGGGAGACCTCTCAGATACACTGGCTGTATATGGTCCCTCCAGGAACTTGGGCTCATTGTCATTGATGTCCTGGACTTTGATGATGAACTGCGACTCGGGTTCGAGCGGCAGGTTGGTCTTCCGGTCTCGAGCCTGAGCTCTCAAGGTGTAGTATGCCTGCTGTTCCCGGTCCAGCCTCTTGGTGGCATGAATATCTCCTGTATTCTCATCAATGGTGAAAATGGACATCGCTCCTTCACCATTCAGGATGTACCTCACCTGACCTTCACCTTTATCCATGTCAGAGTGGAGCTGCACAGACCAGAGACAACCAGGAAAACCAACAGAGGAAACCAGTTCAATTAAATGTTAATAATAATAATAATAATAATATACTAACCTAGCTTAGCACAAAGACTGAAAGCAGAGGAAACTGTTAGCCTAGCTTAGCACAGAGACTGGAAGCAGAGGAAACTGTTTAGCCTAGCTTAGCACAGAGACTGGAAGCAGAGGAAACTGTTAGCCTAGCTTAGCACAGAGACTGGAAGCAGAGGAAACTGTTTAGCCTAGCTTAGCACAGAGACTGGAAGCAGAGGAAACTGTTAGCCTAGCTTAGCACAGAGACTGGAAGCAGAGGAAACTGTTAGCCTAGCTTAGCACAAAGACTGGAAGCAGGGAAAACTGTTTAGCCTAGCTTAGCACAGAGACTGGAAGCAGAGGAAACTGTTAGCCTAGCTTAGCACAGAGACTGGAAGCAAAGGAAACTGTTAGCCTAGCTTAGCACAGAGACTGGAAGCAGAGGAAACTGTTAGCCTAGCTTAGCACAAAGACTGGAAGCAAGGAAAACCTAGCTTCAGAGAAAAGAATCCACTTTCGAACAACTCTAAGTCTGCCTGATTCACCTGCTTTATCTTGTTTATCTTTTTTCCTGTAAAAAAACTCAAATCAGAACTTGGATTTTGAATCTGCTCTTTTAAGTTGTCATCACTGAGTAATTACCATAAACACAATAAGTATTGAGTGTGATTTAACCAACTGTATAAAATGTAAACATATATGTTCTGGTTCTTTTGAAGCCCTTAGTGTAGTCTGACAAGGCACGAGCTTTCTCCCCGTCATGACAATGTAAAGCTGGATATCACCTGTAAATCTATCACAATCAATTCAGCCCATGTTTCTGGATGTTACCTTTCATAGAACAACAGAAGACTGAGGATGGAACGCTGTGGAACTGCACAGTTGAATAGTTCTTTCTATGGTGTATGTTGGATTTTTGAACATGTGTTGAAGGAAAATTTGTGGTTTTAGCAGCAGTTAAAAAGGAGCTGTTTGTACTGAACCAAACATTTCTGAAGTCCTCCAGCCATCGTGAGTTCGCTGGTTCAGTTCTGCTTTTAAAATATCCTCTAGTCTTTACATGTGGTTAGTTGGTGGTTTGCTTGCAGTCAGCTACACACACACACACACACACACACACACACACACACACACACACACACACACACACACACACACACACACATTGTGTTTTTATCACTTGTGGGGACATTACACAGACTTACATTCATTTCATGGAGCCTTACCCTAACGCTAACCATAACCACTATTTGCCTGTTCCTAACCCTGTACCTGACCTAACCTTACCTAACCTGTATCCCTGTCCTCAGCCTGCACCCTAAAATGTAATGATTTACATTAAGGGGACCTGCATTTTGTCCCCATAAGGCAGGTGAGTCCCCACAGTGTGACTGTGTAAACAGATTTTTGTCCCCACAACGTGATGAATACCTGGTCACACTGATCTGTCAGGTTGAGTGTGTACAGCTGTTGGCTAAAAGATGGACGTTGTGTTACGCATCTCAGAATTGGCTCTGTGTGTGTTCTTAGCTACAGCCCAATCATCTCACAGAACATGGGCAGCTGTGTCATCCAATCAGAGACCAGATCTCAGGCTTGAGGACATGAAAAGAAAACAGTCAGATGAAGTGATTTCGGATGAAGAACATGAAGGTCTGACAGCTGACTGAAATAGAGAAAATAATAACAAAGAGATATAAGAAGATGAACTTCACTGATTACACCTGCTACGTGTTATAAAAGTGTAGTAGGTGCAATGATTCAACGTGTCCATTAGGTGAAGATGAATGCAAACATCATCTGAGCAACGTGAATGTGACTGAAAACTCAAAATCTGAAGTCAGAGCGTGGCCTGAACTGACTCTCAGATCTGATTGTAATTATTAATGATGGACTAATTAATGGAAATGAGTTAATGGTGTAAAACGGATTTGTACCTTCCCGACATACAGTGGCTCGTCTCCAGTGTACTCCTCCAGGATGAAGAACTGGTTCCACACCCAGCTCCTCCTGCTCCTCTGGTGAGAGTGGACATGTCGTGCTGCTCCTCGTTCTTGTCCTCCATTACCTCCTGCTTCTACTTGTCCTTGCTGTCCTCCTCCATCACCTCTTGCTGCTCCTCGTCCTGACAACTGACAAAGGAGGACAGAGTTCAGGGTCATCGCCTCACAGCCTGGTTCCTCCCACTGGATGAACATACTAAGCATGCTCAGAAACCACAGACAGTTCATCGCTGAGAAGACAGACACCAACTCAGAGATGTCAAATTGTCCAACAAGGAGACAACAAGCTGTCCAATGAAGAGATGTCAAACTGTCCAATAAGGAGATTTCAAACTGTTCAGTGAAGAGGTGTCAGATAGTCCAACAAGGAGATGCCAAACTGTCCAATGAAGAGACGTCAAATGGTCCAATGAAGAGACGTCAAACTGGTTGAAAGCCATAGATCAGTCTGCCAGACTTCCTCTCAGGTTGGGTAGGGCTGAATCCTTCTGAACACCTGAAACAAAATTTGATTTATCCATAAAATCTGTGACTATCTATAATTATCTATTATCTACAATAAGAATAACCAGCATGTGTGTGAGCAGCTTTAGGTTTCGACCCATCACAATGTCAGTGTCAGAGAGGACAGTGTCCCACATGAACTCATCTTCCTGGGTCTTTGATATCATCCCCACTAAGCTGCTGAAGGAGGCATTCCCCACTGTTTTTAACAACTCTCTGACCTCTGTGACTCTCAGTTTTAAGCATGCAGTTGTTCACCCACGGCTAAAAAACATTGTCTGAACCCCTATCTTACCCCCTTATCCTTTATCTCAGGTTCTGGAGAAAGTAATTCAATCCAAACTGCAATCCAAACTGTTTGTAACAGCTTCCTGTGCGTTTTTGTGGCTTCACAGTACTCAGACAGCATGTGTTAAGGTTACTATCAATCTGCTGCTAACTACAGACAGAGGCGACTGCTTGATTTTAGTTCTTTTACATTGAAGTGTTGCCTCTGACACACTCAATTACAGTATTCACTTACATCATTTGGAGAACTGGGGAGGCATCGAGAACATTTTCTGTCACTGTAGGTAACTCTTCTTCCTCAATGGCTCAGTTGAACTGTGGTGTACCTGAAGGCTCAGTTCTTGGCCCCCTTCTCTTTGCTACATACATGCTGCCTCTTGGCCAGGTTATTCAACATCAGAATATGTTTTACGATTTCTATGCAGATGACACTCAGTTCTACATCTCATTACAACCCACAGATCCTAGCAGCTGACCTAATCTTACAACCTGCCTCTCTGATGTCAGATCCCGGATGTCCCAGAATTTCCTTAAATATAATAATGAGGAGTCTGAAGTCATTCAGTTCAGTTCCCCAAATTCCATCAGCTCCTTTGGTGCTACTCTTGATGGTCTCTTAAAATAATACTACACAGGCTGCTGGGAATCTATAGCTAATATTTGATGATTAGATTAGATTAAACTTTATTGTCACCATCAGAGTGCAACACAGAGGCAAAATGTAGTTTTGTAGGCCAAGTCAAAGTGCTGTTTAGTCATGTTTCATCCAGTTTGTTAATCTCTAAAATTACGTTATCTTTATCAATTGCAGATCTACAAAAAGTTGTCCACTTTTTGTCCACAGTTGTCCTTTTATGTATTTCTTGTATCAGCCAGGACTCTCTCCATCATCTGTAGGTGTGACAAAATGCTGCTGCTCGACTCGTTACTGTACTCGTACGTCTCATCTCGTGATTACTCGTTACAGTGAGGCACGAACACATCACCCCTGCGCTTGCCTCCTTACACCAGCTCTCTGTTTCCGATTTTGAATTGATTTTGAATTTTTATTGCTTACTTTCAAGGCCTTAACAGTTTTATTCTTACATACAGGTGTGACCTGTTGACCTGGTCTGTGCCCTCCCGACCATTAAGATCTGTGGATGGAGCGCTGACGGTTCCTCCCAGGTCGGTTTGTGACTGAGGCTGATCGGGCTTTTGCTATTAAAGCCTCCACACTACGGAACTGTCTGCCTGCTGCACTCAGACACACTGAGCTTCTGGCTTCTTTTACATCTCTTCTTGTTTCATATAGGTTTTTATACTGTTTTTATTTCTGTTTATTTTATCTTATTCTTGGCCTTTTTCTCATTTAATCTGCATTTTTTTTTTGTAAAGCACTTATATAAGTAAAATGGGGACGGCTGTGGCTCAGGAGGAAGAGCGGTCATCCACCGATCAGGAGGTCGGTGGTTCGATCCCCGGCCTCGACAGTCCACATGCCGAAGTATCCCTGGGCAAGATACTGAACCCCAAAACTGCCCCCGATGCTGCACCATCGGTGTGTGAAGTCACTTTGGACAAAAGCGTGTGCCAAAATGACTAACTGTAATGTATTATTATTACATTTTTCACTTTTCTGTATTCTTGGACTGAAATAATCCATTGAATCAAACAAAGCGGTAAGAGAACAAACCACAAACACATTAACATCATATGTTGTGTCAGCTCATTCTACATCCACACAGCTGTGAGCAGAAGACAGCAGATGTGAAACACAGGCTAACCTTCTTCCAGCACCAATTGCAACACATAACATAAACTAAAACATAAATTTGGTCCATTTTTAACTGTTTGTAAAGTGACCACTGTAATTTCATTTACGGAGAATATTTTATAGTAATTACCCTGACAAAAACCGAAACAACTGACAATTAAATAGCAAAATCTGAAATGTAAACTACTTTAATAAAATTTTACTCCAGTGAAGAAAACTAAAACTGTAAATGCTTCTGTAGATAATGTTCTTTGGTATAAACTACATGTTAATATGATGCAACCTAAATTTTCAGCCCTACAGTTTTGTACAAATTAAATATACTTTAACAGCTTTGTAGAATCAGGTTTGAACTGAAGTTTCTCTTTGAACAAATTTGAACATTTTCTTTTCTTTTGTGCACTGAAAACAAAGATAAAACATACCACACAGCACAACAGAAAGGCTGCAGTGAGCAGTTCTGTGGATGAACAACAGAATTATTTGTCTGTTACATTATTTTTTATTTTTTATTATCTTTTCCTTTTACACAAAAATGTAACTTTCATTGTTTTTACATTCAGTGTCTCATGGTGTCACATTTATTTTGTTTTCCATCAGTACTTCATGTACAGTGTTAACTGTGGGATAAATTAATCCAATTGTAAAGTTCCAGTTGATCCTGTTAAAGGTTGTGCTGCATGGAAAGATTAAATAAAAAAAATAAATAAAAACATCAGTCTTACCGTTCCAGCACCTGATCAGTGAGACATTTTCTTCATCTGCAGGTTCCTGATTATTAGTGAAAGGCAGGATGAGGTCCAGCAGCAGCTCGGAGCGAGCCACATCCAGGCTGACTCTCACTCTCCACTCGCTCTAAGACCCTCTCCACTCTGGTGGGGGGTGGGGGACAGTTTTAGCTCCTCCTCCAATGGGGGGGTGGGGGTGGGGGTGTTACACAAAATATCAGTATTATCAAAGACTTTGGCATTACCAAAATGGTATTGAATCAATTAAGCAATGTCTCTGTGTCATGACATACTGAACAGAAAAACTGAATTTGCCCTGTTCTGTACTGAGCAGAAATGTTTTAAACAGGGAGAGAAAGCTGGAAAAGTACTGGCACAGAGAGTAAAACAAACACAATCTCAAAATATCATTCCAGCGATTTTTGATAAAGCCAATAACCTTATCATGAACAAAAGAGACATAAATACCACATTTATGGAGTTTTATTGGGAATTGTGTACATCTCAGGGTGGGGTAGACAAAAAAATTAGAAAGTTTTCTTTTCCTCAATTGAATTCCCAGCTTTGACACAGGATGGGAGAGCACTTCTGGAGGATGGTATCTCCATAGATGAAATTAAAAAAGCAATCAGAGGCTTCAGGACAGGAAAGGCCCCCATAAATGATGGGTTTTCAGTAGAGTTCAGAAATCATCAGAAATTCATAGAAGATCTTGCCCCTAGATTGCTGGTTGGTCTGCCTGAAAGCATAAGGACAGCAGTTATTACGCTATTGCATTAAAAGGGAAGAGACCCACAGCGGCGTGCTAATTATCGCCCTATATCGTTGATTAATGTGGATGGCAACTAGATTGGAAGAAGTGGTCCATTCTCATTCATCAAGACCAGGTGGGGTTTATGTGGGGCAGGAGCTCTTTGCAGACAACCTTCGAAGACTGTTACACATTATGTGGATGACAAGAAATTATGACACACCAACCTTTTTGTTGGACGTGGAAAAGGCGTTCGATAAAGTGGAGTTCCCTTTTCTGTTTTATACATTAGAAAAATTTGGATTTGGTCCAATATTTAGGAAGTGGGTGGAACTAATGTATACTGATCCTTCTTGGAGGATGCTGGATTCAGATCCTTTGATGAAATGAAAAAAAAAAAAAAAAAATCTATGTAATTCAGAATTTTGGAGATTCCTACAAATTAGACATGGCATTCTCTCAAATAAAGAACATATTCAGCATGGTATGACTGAAATTCATGCAATTTCACACAAGATAGGAGACAAGAATAGAGGAGCATCAAAATTTTCTGAATTTATTAGAAGTACACAGGTGCCAAAACTGGATGGTCTAAAGGTGTGTCGGGATAGGGATCTGGTTTGGGAGATTCCAGAAGATGATTGGGAAAAGCTGTACTGTTATTCACGTGAAACACTGTCAAAACTAATTTGTTATAAGATATTAAATAGATCCTACTGGACTCCTTCCAAACTGGCAAGACTGAAACTCAGAAACAGTGATATATATTGGAGATGTAATAGAAAGGTGGGAACATGAGTGTGACAAAACAATGTGGAATCCCCTCATTATGTCTTTTGGGTATACTACCAGATAATATCCAAATGTCAAAAACGCAGAAAATCATGGTGTCGTTTAGCTATGATAACAGGGTGCAGGATAACTTTACGTCACTGGAAATCTCCCCCCTTGTCCACTTTTAAGGGATGGATAGAGGTACTGAGCTCAGTGGTGGGTTATGAGTGGGTCACCTATAGAGTGGCTGGAAGGGAAGATCTATTACAAGGAAGTGTGCTTCTCTTCTTCATGTAACTTTAATAATGTAACAGTTGTTCCCTTGTATTTGTCTGACAAAAACATTAAAAAAAATAAATAAAAATTAACCAAAGTCTCATTTCCTGTGATTGGACCAGCATGACACAGAGGAAGACGAGGCTCAGACAGTTAGTCCATACTTTTTTCTGACTTCTGAGAGTAAATCCCGGTTTATCCAATCAAATCAAATCAAACTTTATTTGTATAGAACCTTTCATACATAAAAATGCGACACAAGGTGCTTGACAAAAGATAAAAACATAAAATAGCAATATCATAGCAAATACCCCCCCCATCACGCCCACAGACCTACATCATGCACACCCCCCCCCCCCCCCCCACACACACACACACACACGCCCACCCCAACGAAACTGTCAGTGTAATGACATGGCAGGGCACTGAGGAATCATGAGAGGACAAAGAAGACCACCTATGGGGAGCTCATCCACGCTGCGAAGGATCACAGCCCATGGCCACAGGGAGCGCCGCCGCAACAGACCCCCAACCCAGATAAACCGGGGTGGACCCCATACATAGTGCAGAGCCCCCTGGTCCCCCAACCTGGGCAGACCGGGGTGGACTCCACACGCAGGGCAGAGCCAGGACGACGCCCCGGCGGGCAGACCAGACACCCCTCCCAGTGTGGAGGCCCCCCATGAGGAAACACTGGAGCTAACACCTAAAAGATAATAGAATAAAAGACCTAAAACCTGAAATTGAACAAAATAAAAGGACCTAAAAACTAAAAGACAATGTGTTCGGGTAAAACGTGTCTGAGTTAAAAGAGTATAAGAAATCAATTGAAAGCCAAACTAAAAAGGTGAGTCTTGAGCCTCCTTTTAAAAACATCAACGGTCTCTGCGTCCTGATGCACTCCGGCAGGCTGTTCCAAAGCTTCGGACCATAGTGGCTGCATGCCGCCTCTCTGTGGGCTTCGGTCCGAACCCTTGGATCAATGAAAAGGCCTGAGCCAGAGGAGCTCAGGGTCCGCGAGGGCTGATATGATAAAAACAGGTCAGATAAATAAGATGGCCAAGACCGTTAAGACACTTAAAAACTAAAAAAAGCACCTTAAAGTCGATCCTGAAGCCACGGGGAGCCAATGCAGCGATTCTGAAACCGGTGTAATGTGCTGACGTCTGACGTTAATGTGTGAACTCAAACACACTGCATCAGTTAATGTCACCATGACAGCGATGTCAACCATAGAGAAAGCAGCCACATTAACACCACATTCACCTACAGTCAGACCACTGTGAATGATCTCCAGCTGCACTGAATATTCAACATCACTAACAAATTACTGATCAATAGAAAATTTATTTCAAAATAGAAAAATAGACAACTTCTGTTGTGATTTGGCGCTATACAAATAAAATTGAATTGAATTGAAAATGCTCCACTTCATAACGTGTTGCAGCCTGTTCATAACGTGAGTTATGGCAGAGTCCTCAACTGCATCTGTTCAAGAAAAAAAACAAAAACATTTAGGCCTAATTAGTCAAATCCAAATATTCTGGTATTTTTATATCAACGTAAACAGACTCTCTAAAAACACGTAAAATCCATCATGATAGCTAGATACTGAGCTAGAAAAAGCTCTCAGAGCTCAGTGTTTAATACGATCCCACACTTCAATGACCGATCTCTGATCTCTCTCCTCTTCAGGATCCAGGTAGCAAACAGAAAAACTCTGTGGTCCAGCCAGCAATGCTGTGAGGGTTGATGGAGGGCCCATGAGTAGAGAGGATGGAGTATAATAGTAATCTGCTTCTGGAGAACTTGTGAATCAATCATGAGTTACAGAGTTTTTCATTTGTTGCCTGGGGCTGGCGAGCTAATCAACAGTCACTGTCAGGACAGAATGGACCTCTTACAGTGGTGAGCAACGTTAAATGTGCACATTTTCTGAATTCATTAACATTCTGCAGGACAGACGGGAAGTTTTGGCAGGCTGGATGTGGCCTGCAGGCTGCCAGTTGACAATCAGTGATTGGCTCGGTCTAGATTTACTTTACTTACTTACCAGAGATGGACTAAAGTCAGCCACTTTATAATGTGTCCTGTCAAGATACTTTGTATCTGGAAAAGTTAACAAGAACGACGTGCAGGAATTTTTAGCTTCCCTTCAGAAACAGTCATTTCTGAGCTTTTTGTTCCAGAGTGTCGCAGGTTTGAGGGAGTTCATGGCTGCCTCACCTGCATGCACCGCCCTCACCACGTTTGTCATTTATCAAATGGAAATATTCCAGATGTGTTGTTCCTTATTTTCTTCTCATTTCCCTCATGTCCAGCCTCATATCTTATCCTTCTGACTAGTGAAAAACACATTGGTCCAGATGTGGACTGAGGTTGGGACTTTGAGAAGCCCAGGTTTAGACTATATACTTATTGTCCATTAATTACATTAATCTGTCTATCACTACAGTAAATGAAATAAATAAATATGTAACAACTAGATATGCAAGCAGGTATGCCAGGTTCCAGCCATTGAATTCATCTATCTGAAAATGACCAGGACGACGAGAGCAGGAAAACGGATGAGTGAATAAAGTCTCAGTGAAGTATGTTTTGGGAGAAAAATCTGAACTTTTACCTTTGACATTGTTCCATTTCCTTTAGCTATAAAGCTATAAAACATTTTAACTTTGTTTGTATCATGACGTCTTTTTTTTTTTTTTAATGAGCATCATCATATAATGTTTCTATCATAATTTGATGCAGGAAAAATAAAACTGGGAAGCTGTAGATGAGCGCCTGCCCCTTTGCTCCTTGATGCCCAAAGTGCCCTTTTGTCAAAGTGATTTTTTTTTGTGTACGTGTGTGTGTGAAAGTTCGTCTGTGTGTCCCAAAGTAATAATAAATAAAACATAATAATAATAATTTAGATTTAATAATAATAATTAGAATTTAGACCCTACCTTGGTCGGTCACATGATCCACAACATGCCCTCACTCTGCTGTCGCTGCCCCAACGTGCTCAGATGTGCCCTGCTGCTAATCGCTCAATAAAAATGAAATAAAAACTCATGTAAAACAAGTGAGCTGTAATAATAATTTGAAGATGATTTGAAGTCAACAGCATCAGGAAACATCTGATGATAGATACTGTTAGGATCTGGCAGTGTGTCTCTCCCTTGTGTTTCCTTCTCCCTTTCCCCTGTGTGTTCTTGTCTGTCTGTCTTCACCTGCCTGTGCAGCTGGGCGTGTCCTACACCTGAAAACCATAACAGATACAGGAATGATAAAAACATACAGCTGAATGACCTCAACAGTAGAAGCTGGTCAGATATCAAAGATGTTTTTATCTTGTTAAACTGATGTGAAATCTCTCAGAGAGAATTTACACAATGAAAAGGGCAGATGTGATTGTGTCGTCGAACAGCTGGTATAGCATCACACACAGGCGGTGAGCAGCAGCTTCAGTCCTCCATCTGGGGCACGCAGGATGCCTTCAGGTACACACTCATGTGGTTATTCATGTAAAACAGAAGAAAACAGACTGGAAGCATAATAAATGTGCTTCACTGGACTGATTCAAATTTAAGTGCACGTTTTGCAGTGTAGACTGATAGTCTGTAGTCTGATACATGTTCAGCTGATGTGCAGCTTTGGTGTGAAACTCAGTCCTTTGATGTTAATTATCGGTTGATACTGAGTCTGATCACAGATCACAGACTGTCACACAAATCAACGTTATGACGTTTCACTTAAGTTTCTCCTGACTGAACAAACGTTACGTATCTTTTATAATGTTACATTGTGTCGTCCTGTCCAGAGTGTCCATTTGCTGTGTTGATCTGTTCTCCACTTCCTGTCCGTCCACCCTACAGAGGGAACCTTTCTGTGTTCATCTTTCTACCATTCTAAAGGGGTTTTATGTGTTTTTTGTTTCTGTGTGTGTGTCTGTTTGTGTGCATGAGTTTCTGTGTGAGTGTGTGTCTGTTTGTGTGTGTGTGTGTGTGTGTGTGTGTGTGTGAGTGTCCGTGTGTGTGCATGTTTGTGTGTGTCTGGCTGCTGGAGGTCAGTGAATTAGATGAATCTTCAACCTGAAGTCTTCACATGTGAAGTGAAAGCTCAGGCAGCTGAGAACCAATCAGAAGCGTCGACTGAAAACTCATCTTCACACGAAAGGTCAAAGTCGAAGAGGATGACACCTCCTACAGATGGGTTTGTGTGTGTGTGTGTGTGTGTGTGTGTGTGTGTGTGTGTGTGTTTCTGTGTGCCTACTTGCATCATAAAAGTCTCGCCAACAGTAATCTGTAAATGTTTCCATATATGAAAAATGGACAAATGGGTTGTCAGATGTCAAACATATCTTCTCTGTCTCCATGTGGACATTCAGAGCAGACAGACACCTGAGGACCTTAAGGAGGACTGACGGAACACTGAACCCAGCACGACGAGATCCTTGACCTTTATATCAGACAGCAGGACAGATGGACAAATACCAGACGAGCTACAGGAGGTTCAACTGAGAGAGGGACAAAAAGAAGGAGACCTTCAGCGTCTCTGCTAGGGCTGGGCGATATGACTGAAAACTCTATTGCGATTTAAGTGTTTTATATTGGTCGATATTGATAATTATTGATATTTTTTATGACCTATTTAAAATAAGGACCAGGAGAAAAATACATTCAATTTAAACATTTTTATTTTAAATTGAACCTTCCTCTGATTAGAATCCCCTCAGCTATCAAGGCAGAAAGGAAATGTCAACACAACCATGGAAAACACTCAAATAATAAATGTCAAAAAAGTGTAAATGTCACACCGCGGTGAGGTATTGTCTTGTCTTGGGTTTTTGTCTCGTCATTTCCTGTTTTATTTTGAAAAGTAACTCTCCTCTCGTTTCAGGTCGCTTGCCCTTCCTCATGTCTCCAGTCTGATTGTCTCCCCGATTACCTGATTGTTTCCACCTGGTTCCCTTTTCCCTCATGTGTTCAAATAGTCTGCGTTTCCCTTTGTCTTGTGCCAGTGTGTTCGTCCCTGTATGATCACGCCAGCGGTCCTTGCCACAGCCTCAGGTTTTTGATATCGAAGTTCTTGTTTGTCTTCCTCTGATCTAGAGTGAATTTTTGTTGTACATTTAATAGACCAGTTTTAGTTTTCTTAGATTTTCTGACATAGGTCTTTCCTCGTTTTCGAGTGATTTTTCGTTGTAGTTTGTATTGTTTTGTTTATCCTGTTTATTCCTCCGTTGGAGTGATTTTTTGTTTACTAGCTTGTATAGTTATTCCTCCCATTGGAGTGTTTTTCTGTCCTTTGTTGTAGATGTTAGTTCTTTAGATTATCCTCCCTTTTGGAGCGCTTTCTGTTTGGTAATTTTGCATAGTCTCTTTTGGTTTCTTGTTTCTTTGTTAATGTTTCACAGCCGTGTGATTTCCCCTAGGGAAGATCACGCGTCAGATAATTTCATAGCCTCTTGTTTTCTCACTCTGCCCAGAGGTTTGTTCAAGACTTCTCAAATAAAGTCAGAAATTGTGAACGAGTCTCTGCATCTGAGTCCTGCTTTGAGCCCCAGTCTGACAGTAAAAATGTAAACAGAAACCTGAGGACTTTTTTTCTGCAGGTTTAGTGCAGAAAGTTCACGAGCTGATTCACCTTCTGCTGAATAAAATGTTTTCAGATATGTGCAGTGTTTTGGAAACATAGCAGAAACTTGACATCAGTAACAAACAAACAAACAAACAAACATGATGACAGCACAGTAACACTGACTGAACTATAAAACCAGCCTAGACATAAGAACAACTTCAGTCGCTCTTCTTACTCTGAACATACATGAACTGTTCAGTTATATTTTTATTATAAGAGCTGTTTGTAAGCTGGCTTCTCCTCAGTGCTCAGTGAAGCGTGTCTTTAGCTGTATGAGATGCCGCTGCCTCCGTTACGTCTTCGTGTCTTTTAGATGATTTGTCATCAGGCACTGAAGCAGATACCTCTGCATGGCGGTCAGCTGCTTGTCGGTGGGCTGCGGTTGGCGGACGTTGGCGAATACGGCTGCGCTCCAAAGAGTGAGCGCGGCTAAGCTGGTTCAATAAGTTTGTGGTGTTACTGGTCTTGGTGGGGACGACAGTCTTGCATAAGTTACAGACCACATTGGTCTGACGACGGTCCGACTTATAAAATCCAAAAAACTCCATACTGAGCTGACTTTCCCTGTTTTATCGACGATTTCTTCGCTCGCTGCAGCGCTCACTTTCTGTTTCTCATCTCACTCCTCGCGGAGCATCAAACACGTGACAACGAGATGGTGCAACCGAACTTGATACCGTTACATGATTGGCTGTTAGCGTGTCTCTCTCACTGATCTGCGATCACTCCCTACGTTGCTCAGTTACCTGAGAGCGAGTGCCTTTGTTCATGCAACCAACCTCGCTTCACAACTTCAGGTTTCTTCCGATGAAGAAAAAAAAAATTATCGAATGTTTTATCGAATGCATTTTTTATTGATATTGATGACGTGTCTATCGCGAGACATATCGCTATCGTTTTATCAAGTTTTATCGAGACAGGTGAGACACAGACGGAATGTAACCAGCAGACAGGTAGGTGGAGAGGTGAGACATGTATAAAGTGTTCAGAGATTAGTTACCTGATCAAACAAGCAGAGGATACGCAGAAAATATACACGCAGGCAGCTATATGTGTAATTGGGCAGGTATAAATCCTGCTTGTTGATTGGAGGAAATGAGGAGCAGGTGTCTTGGTTGGATAAGGTGATGTGGAATGGTGGAAAACTTGGCTGATGTTTTCAGATTTGATGTTTGATGTCCGAGCTGCACGGTGGCGCAGCAGGTAGTGTGCGTGCCTCACAGTGAGAAGGTCGCTGGTTCAATTCCTGGCTCAGGCCTTTCTGCCTGAAGTTTGCATGTTCTTCCCGTGCATGCGTGGCTTCTCTCCGGCTTCCTCCCACAGACCAAAACATGCTCATTAGGTTGATAGGTGACTCTAAATTGCCCCTAGGTGTGAATGGTGTGTGTTTGTGCCCTGCGATCGGCTGGCGATCGGTCCAGGGTGTACCCTGCCTCCCACCCATTGACAGCCGAGATAGGCTCCGGCCCCCCCGTGACCCCGAAAGGGATAAGTGGCATAGAAAATGGATGGATGTTTGATGTCTTTTAGCTTTTCTGTCTCCTCTCTTAGTTTCAAATTAATGTTTTCCAGTTTTGATCAACGAGCTGCTGAAAGTTGTTCGAGCGTCTCAGCTTCAGGAGGAAACTTCAGACTTCAATCAGACTTTTCATTGATTAAAAACAGAGAAAAGTGAGACTTCATTTCACAGATCTTTGTTGTATTCGTTTACAGGCAGATGATGACCAAGGCTTCAGGCTGATACTTCTTTCACTTTAATTAATTATTGATCTGATAACAAAGTCAGCTGATCGATTATTATTTGATTTTAGTCCCTACTGTACCACTGCTGTTGTGTTTATGAATCAGATCCATCCATCATGTTCACACCAGTTCAGAGTCACAGAAAAGAAAAAAGGGAACTCCTAACCTGAGTCTGACTGTGAGCTGCAGTTAAACATCATCATTAGACAGGAACAGGTGAGACTCACCTGTCACTGCAGAATGACATCACTGATAATCATAACTAGTAAGTGAAATGTGAACACACCATGGTCTGGACCAGACAGCTGAGCCTTGGTCTGATGAAAAGAGGTGACCTGGGTCCAGATCAAAGTAAATTGTCCTTTGGTTCATTTCTTGTGTGAAAACATTTTTTTGGATACTTAAGATTTTCATCTGAGGCATCACATGTCACAAAGAAAACAAGGCAGGCTTGTAGGCAGCCTGGTGTTGTCTGCTTTTGAGTTGATACTCATACAGTTGTGTGTTTCCCCCCCGTGGAAAAAAAGGGCTCCCCCGAAAGCATGGCATAGTTCGCACACTGAGTATCACAATAATCCAGGGATAGTTGTGTGTGCATCCATGGAAGCTTCAGGGCATTTAATCATTTGCAACTGGACTTTGTCAGTTTGTCTTGGAAGGCGTTTCGCCTCTCATCCGAGCAGGTTCATCAGTTCATGTGCACCGGACGAGATAGGACAGCTCTCGTCCAATGAAATGGTGTTAGGTTCAAGTATTTATCCTCTGAGTGAGGCCAACCCCCAAAACCAAGGATGAATCTATTGTGAGGCAGACGATCCCCCGTTAAGGCGGGTAGGGTGCGACCTTTGGGTGTCAACAACAGTCGTCTGCCTCGTTAGAGTCCTATTCTCATCATTGGGGGGCTCTTTGAGCCATGTGTGAATGGCTTTGTGTTTATTTTCAGAGGCTAAATTTTTGAATCTCTTTGGCAGAGATGAAAGGACGGCATTGTATGTGGGAGATAGGTGGTGTCTCAGACCCCCCCTCTGTTCAGAGATGGTTTTTCAACCTTGACATGGATGGCTTCTCCCACTCCTCTTTCAAACCATCTGTCTTCTCTGTCCAGAATATGCACATTTTTATCCTCAGAGGAGTGTGCTTCCTCCTCGAGCTGCAGGTAAACAGCTGAGTCTGGACCTGAAGAGTTAGCTCTTCTGTGTTGTGCCATGCGTCTGCTCAGCGGCTGTTTCTTTCCCATATATATAAGTCTGTCCATTCCTCTCTGCACTGGACTGCAGACACCAGATTGTTCTTCTGAGTATGAGGGGTCTGGTCTTTGGGGTGCACCAGCCTTTGTCTGAGAGTGTTCCCAGGTTTGAAATGTACCGGGATGTTGTGTTTGTTAAAGATTCGCCTGAGTTTCTCTGATACACCAGACACATATGGAATGACAATGTTATGCCGTCTGTCTCTCTTTTCTTCCTCTGTCACCCTGTTCTTTCTGGAAGCGGCTGAACTTTTCACAAAGACCAGCTGGGATAACCACAGGTTTTGAGGGCATCCCTCAGGTGTTTGTGTTCCTTGTCTCTGGCCTGTTGGCTGGTTGGAACATTATCAGCTCTGTGTTGGAGAGTTCTGATAACACCCAGTTTGTGTTCCAGTGGGTGATGTGAGTCAAAAAGGAGGTACTGGTCTGTGTGAGTAGGTTTTCTGTAAACCCCAATATGGAGGCTCCTGTTCTCTCCAATGTAGACATCACAGACCAAAAAAGGCAAACTCATGTCCTTGACATCCTCTCGAGTGAATTTGATGTTCTTGTCCACTGAGTTAATGTGCTCGGTGAAGGCTTGCACTTCTTGGCTTTGGATTTTTACCCATGTGTCATCCACATATCTGAACCAATGACTTGGTGTTGTTCTTTTGAAAGAGTTCAGAGCCGTTCTTTCCATGTTCTCCATGTACTGATTAGCCATAATGGGGGATACTGGTGAACCCATCGCACACCCATGTTTTTGCCTGTAAAACCCCCCCCTAAATTGAAAATAGGTGGTTTTTAAGCAGAGTTCCAGTAAATGGCATATTTGTTCCGGTCAACCAGTTGCGGGGCAGATCCCTGCAGGATTGTGAGACTAGACAGTGCTGAATTTGGGTGTAGACTGGGATTATAAGTAGCCCCAGAGAGCAGGATTTTTAACACTCCTGGATCAGGACTTTAAACAGGCCTGGATCAAGCATTGAATTTGGCCCTGTATCAGAATTTGTCTCAGGGTAGCTCTCATGAGGGCTCCTCTGTTCTCTCAGTTTGAACTGAATACAGGTTTAATTGATTACTTCCTCCCACCAGAAATTTCAAATTAAAAGTATTTCACCTTATGGCTTTTCATGTGGGGAGTTGTATTGTTGAAGTAGATCACGAGAAGAAGGATCAACTGGAGTTAATGAGAGTCTGGATGATTTCAGTTAAAAATAGAAATGATTGTTCTGATGAATTAATACTTATACACTTATCTGTCAGCTTTTTCCATCTTATTCTGGTAGATCCTGAGGCATTCCCAGACCAGATGACATATATAATCCACCTGGCAAGTTCTGGGTCGAGCCTGGGGGTCGGTCTCATCACAGTTGGACCTGCCTGGAAAACCTCTAAAGAAAGGGGTCCAGGAAGAATCATGATCAGACACCTAAGTCACCTCGGCTGGGTCCTTTTGAATTGAAGGAGCAGTGACTATTCTCTGAGCTCCTTTTGGATGTCTCAGCTCTTCACCCTATCTCCAATGCTGAGGAAAGTAATTCTGGTGGCTTGTATCCATAATCTCATTCTTTTGGTCACTACCCACTCATGACCACAAGTGAGGGCTGGAACGTAGATCAACAGGTAAATGAAAAACTTTCCAACCCCTCTCCAGGAGTTTGGTTCCAGAACCAGTGATATATACATCGACGTGAGCCCAACCTACCGCTTCACCTCCTGCACCGGGTCTGGGTCATTTTCTCTCAGAGATGAGACTTTCCATGTTCCCAGGACCAGTCTACAATGCCAGGAGTCAGCATGACTGGGTCCCTGCCTAAAAGGAAAGAAAGTCAATGGTTCATTATTATAGTGTAACAGTTTATTTAATAGTAAATCCAGTTTACTGACAGCAGCTGTGTGATCAGATCTTTTAATATTTAAACCGATTGATCAGAGGACGTTAGACACAATATGAAGTTCTTTGCCTTCTACTGTCACACAGTCAACCATCATAGATAGTCTTTGTTTAGTAACCCCCCTCCAAGAGTTCAGACTGTTGAGTCTCAGGTGTTCGGAGCTCTACAGCCTGCAGCTGATCTGATCTCAGGTGTTCACAGGAAGTGAATCAACTACAGCTTCAGGACAAAACACACACAGATGCACACACACACACACACACACACACACACATGGTCATAATTCCATCACTTTTAGGACATTATATACACTGACTGTCATGAACTTCTATCTATTTCCTGGAGACTGACCATAAATAGAGACATACGTGCTCCTTGCCTAACTCTTCCCATGTGACTTTGATTCATGATTTTACTGAATTCAACAGCAGCTCATGCTCAGAAACAGGACAGGACACTTGCTTGTAGCTGCTGATAGAATTCTAATTTTGTATTTCTTTTTCAAATTTAGTGTTTAAATGTTTTATTTCAGGTTTTCTTTTTTTAGACACCCAACTGGTTTGAATCTGTTTGTATGTTGTTTCATTGATATTTGGTCCATAAACAACTGGCTCTTCAGGTATAATGAGACTTTTAATTTGACAGATTGTCCCTCTGTTGGTTTTAAATATTGAGAGTCTTCTTCCTGCTCGTCTGTGATTGGTCACTCAGGTTTTGTGTGTGTGCTAATTAACGAATGAGGAAGTTGTGTCATCTCTCTGCTCCTCTGTGGACCAATGAGTGAGCAGGACGTTAATTAATTGACTGTTTGTGTCCTGTTCACCGGCTTCATTTTTTTTTTTTCTTTTGTTTCTAATTTTAGTTTACAATTGTATGTTTTATTGTGGTGTAATATCTGGCACATTTACAGATGTGGACCAATCTTCACTGAATCCCAGAGTTTATCTGACAGTTTGATTTTGATTTCAACTTTCTTTTTACAATATTGTCTGAAAATATGAGAAATCTGTTTAATATTTTAAAGTGTTCCACTAATAGTTATTAACTATTCATCATCAATACTACTACTACTACTAATAATAATAATAACACATATATTAGTCATCACCTCCAGATCTTTCTAGATAAATGTTCATTCTGTTTAAATGCAATGATTTCTCTCCGATTTAGAGATGCTTTCAGATGAAGCCAACAATCAGTAGGACCAGCATGCACCTGGTCAGAGAGCATGCTGGGAAATGTTTCAGGATGTTTGTAATGTGTTGCCTCAGTGTGTCTGTGTGAAGTGGAGCAGAGGATGTGCTGATTGTTTCCTATGTCGACCCAAAAAAACACAAGATGGATGAGGAGAACTCTTCCCACCAGAGTGCTGCAGGAAAATACACAAAATAAAATGGAACCATAACCCAGAAACGGACAAAAAACATGTTACAGTATTTTTCTGGTAAACAACAATTTGGAATTTCCCCTCGCGGGACGAATAAAGGCATATTGAATTGAACAGCATCTACAAACACACACACACACACACACACACACACACACACACACACACACACACACACACACACACACACACACACACAGTTGTGGGTTCAGTGTTCTGCTGAAGCATTAAACTCACAGTGTGTGTGTTAGCTTTCAGGTTAGATTTAAAGGCCTCGTCAGGTGAACTGTCTGATTATTCCAGAGAAAAGGGAACATGATGAGGGAGAGGGTCTCAATACTTTTTGCCAGGCTACCAAGCTGGACATATTAACTAAGCAAGTGGACTTCAAATCCACACTAAGGGCTCTATTTTCGATTCCGCCGCCATCGCAGCGCAGGCTGCCACCCTGCACAGTGGTATTTTTGTGCAGCGCAGGCTGCGCACAGCGCACTTGGTATTTTGGTAAACCGCCAGGATAGGCGTTGCAGCGCAGTAGGGGGAGGTGTCGGCATAATCAGCCGGTGGATTTGGATTTTCATTCCATTTCGGTCCACAACAGTTGTGTTGGGTTCTTTTGCAAATAACGACCACAGCTTTGAGTGATCACGGAGCCTCTTTATTAACTTGCTGCAACAACATTGCGTTTCTTTTTTAACTCGGCTGTAGTGCTCTCATGCAGTACTCAGACACCATCTGCGCATGGTCTGCCGTCTAGCGGTAACACAAACATAACATTCTGGACACCACATCCCCCTTACTGAAGTTAGGTTGACCCTTCTTACCTGTAAACACACAAAATACATTCAGAAAATCAAATTGTCTCAGTTCACATTGGTCACCTAACTATATTAGGACAAATGTAACTCATTTCCATTTTAACAAAATATTTTTGCTCTTCTTTTTAAACAATTATTCCATGAATAATATGACATTTTTATGCAAAAGCATCTGATATTGCATTTTTAAGGCCATTGTGAGAACTTCAACTCAGCATATATCAGAAACATTAATGGATAACTTTTACAGATTTAACCTTTTTGGTTTCATCACCTCTCTACCAAACCTAGTTCGCACAACACCTTGTTGTACAACACTTTGTTGTGCTTTTGGCTCAGAAACAGTCTCTGTAGGAGGGTTCCTTTCATCAGACTGAGTCACTTATGGTTCAGTCTGAGTCTCTGATATGGGTATAGGCACGAGGTGACTGCGGTTCCTTCTGATTGTCCCTTGTGGTCCACTGATGATCTAGGACTGTGGAGTTGGGTGGACAGATGTCACTGTGCCCTGTGCTTTTGCATCTGTGATCCAAACTGAGTCTCTCTGTAACAGTGATTCCAAATCTCTCATTCTGTGTCATTCATTGAAACATCTGTTTGTCTCACCCTTCCCTCCTTCTCCAAGTGACACACTTGCTGCAGATTTGGCACACATGGCTGCAAAGCCTCTGGAAGCATGGGCAAGGTGGTACGGAGTCTACGGCCCATGAGAAGCTGTGCCGGGCTGTAGCCATTCGCCAGCGCGGTGGTGCTATAGGCCAATAGGCAAGGCAAGGCAAATTTATTTGTATAGAACAATTCATGCACCAGGCAAGTCAAAGTGCTTTACAGAAGCATAAAAATACATTAAAATCATACATTTCAAAGAATGAGAGAAAGAAAGGAAGAAATTAGAAGAGAACAGAAAATATAAAAATAAAATAAAATACATTTAAAGGAAAATTAAAGTAATAGACAATAGTTCAGCATTTAGAATGATTAAAATCATTGAGCAAATATATTTACTTTAATCAAAAGCTTTAACAAATAATAATGTTTTCAACCCTGATTTAAATGAGCTGACAGGTGGTGCAGACCTCAGGTGTGCAGGGAGAATGTTCCACAGGTGAGGAGCATGATAACTGAAAGCTGCTTCACTTTGTCCCTGTCCCTGATGACCTGAGGGGTCTGGGTGCTTCATATGGAGTTAATAAATCTAGAATATATTTTGGTGCTAGACCATTTAATGCTTTGTAGACCAACAGACCAACAGTAAGATTCATTTTGTGGATGAAATCCAGACTGAAATGCATTAAAAAGATTGTTCTGCATCATGACAGCATTCGTTTGTTGAAACACAACCCTTTCAATAATTTTTCCTAGAGAGGGAAGATTTGATATTGGCCTGTAGTTACTTTACTGAAGCATCCAGATAAGGTTTTTTTTAGGAGAGGTTTTATTACTGCAGTTTTCAAGGCCTGGAGAAACTGACCGGACTGAAGAGAATTATTTATTATCTGCAACACATCTGGAGCTATGCAATGAAAAACATTAAGACACAAAGACAGCAGCTTTGAGTGATCACAGAGCCTCTTTATTAACTCACTGCAACAAATTGCACTTCTTTTTTAACTCGGCTGTAGTGTGTTCTCATGCAGTACTCAGACACCATCTGCATATGGTCTACCCTCCAGTGGTAACAAAGATTCTGGATAACACCACAACAAAAGCGACGTAAAAGTGCGCTGACGGCTCACCACCCCAGACCTGGTCAACTCTGTGCGCCGGCGGCGCTCTGCTGGGCAAGTGGATTTTTGTAAGCCGGTGGAGTCGTACGCTCACATCACCAACACCTCAGTCAGGTTTCCACAGTGTCTGGCATTTCACTGCGATCAATAATTAGCAACAGCCACGATTCAATGCAGCTATCTGAGTCAGCACATACAGTCAGACCTAAATTTATATATTTTGATCCGTATCTCATCTGACCACATCACAAGCGCGTTCGGCACGCGTAACGGTCACTCACCCTGACCGAATGTACACAGGTGAAACAGGGATGCGAACTAATCGGTTAACGTCGCTGTGCCAACCAGAAACAGCCGTGACGTCCTACAGAGCAGATATACTGCATCTGTCTCAGAGCACTGAGAGACAGAGAGACAGACACATGGAAAAACATGTGATGATCGCTGTCCGCTGTTACTCACGTCATTTCATTCCAAATACAAATGTCATCATAGTAAAGCTTAACGTTATCTACAAAGATGGAGTACATCATTGCTTTGAGGAGGATGAGGAGGATTTACCATCTAAGGACCTCATATTCAGACATGAGTGACATCAGTCTCCTCCTTGGAGAAGTTTGGGACACCTTCCTGTGCATCTCAGTCATCCTTGAAACTTGCCAGGTGCCTCGCCAGCGGCTTTCTTAAAGGTGAAGCGAGGAGCTGGTGTGATTGGTCAAGATTTGACTCGGCTGTGTCAAACCCACTTCTTGCCTTCTCCCCTCCCTCTTTCCGGGTTGCGCCGGTATATGTAAACAGCAGGCTCTCTAATTACTGGCAACCTGCCAAGTGCTGTCATTATTGTCAGAAGACACGTGTCTGTATTCAAAAATTAATCCACAAAACTAAATCCCTGCTCACTGCAGCTATGAGATAATCATCATTTTGCAGAAGCCGACTCTGTATCCCCATACAGGTTATAGACCAGACACAGTTAATCAATGCCAAATCACCTCTCTGACCAGCTCTAACTTCTTGGTGGGCCTTCTTTAGTAACCTCTGGTTTAAGGTTAGGCCTGTTGTTAGCGTCAGTGTGGGCTACCATGTTGCTGCAGTGGTGTTTTGCTGGGGTCCCCTGCTAGCATTAAACAACAACAACATTAACCAACTAAATAGATTTTCATCATAATTTAGGCTGATGAATCCCTTTCCCCTTCTACTTTGTCTGCACGTCCTCTGTTGAGGCTGCGTGCAGACAACCTGCACCAATAAGGAGAGCAGTCTGTATGAAGCCTGACAGGTGACACCTGCAGATAGTCAGATGAATTCATCTTTGATGTGTTTTACATTCAGACACAAACTCAACCCCCAAATATGAAAGCGAGGAGGCAAGACCCCCCTCCACATGCAAAAACACACATGCACACACACAACTCCTGTACTTCTGTCCTTGTGAGGACACTCATTGACATAATGCATTCCCTATCCTCTTTCCTTAACATTAACATCACAACAAAATGCCTCACATGAACCCAAGCCCTAACCCTGACCCCTAACCCTGACCCCTAACCCTGACCCCTAACCCTGACCCCTAACCCTGACCCTGACCCAGATGGTTAAAACTGAAGGTCCTCAAATATGCACCTGTACACACACACACACACACACACACACACACACACTCCTGCAGGCTGAGGTTGACAGATGTGTCATCAGTGTTTTTTAGGGTTGATTAAACATTAATGCAATTTGTCTGGAACCACAAGAGACAGTGTATGCATGTATGTGTGTGTGTTATAGC
>NC_092066.1:5000-90000 GCF_039877785.1 Chaetodon trifascialis | reverse complement strand
TTTAGAAACATCAAACAGAAAATTTGTTCTGAGAGAAGAAACGGACTGAAAACCTGTTGCCCCTAACCCTGACCCTGACCCTGACCCTGACCCTAACCCTGACCCTGACCCTGACCCTGACCCTGACCCTGACACTGACACTGACCCTGACCCTGACACTGACACTGACCCTGACCCTGACACTGACACTGACCCTGACCCTGACACTGACACTGACCCTGACACTGACCCTGACCCTGACACTGACCCTGACCCTGACCCTGACACTGACACTGACCCTGACCCTGACCCTGACACTGACCCTGACCCTGACACTGACCCTGACCCTGACCCTGACCCTAATCCTGACCCTGACCCTAACCCTGACCCTAACCCTGATCCTGACCCTGACCCTGACCCTAACCCTGACCCTAACCCTGACCCTGACCCTGACCCTGACCCTGACGAGGGGGCGAAATCGAACTGTGATGCGCTGGGGGACTGCCGGCTGATCTCCGCCCACCGAAGAAACAAAAACCTTAAAGATATATTGGTTCATTCAAATTTAAACAAACCGACACAAACTGGGGAAGCGCGCTGAGGCTCGGCGGTTGGTTTTATTTCTCTGCCCCACATTTTTAACCCTCACGCCAGAGTAGGCATCAACCCGTGGCAGGCCTTCAAACCCTCAACAACCAATGTTATATATGCGATCAGGTGCAAGGCCTGCCACAAATTGTATGTGGGGCAGACGAGACACTCGATTGTAACTAGAATAAAACAACATTTTTACATCATGAACAACGGGAGTGGCAGAGGGGGAGGGGATTGGACCACGGGCCAGAGACAGGCGGCGGAGAGGAAATGGATTCATCTACTAAAGACCATAGATCCCACCGGGTTAAATGAAAAGTATGGCTGATGAATCCATTTCCACTTGATAACAAACCTTTTTTACAGCATTTACTAGAAGTGCTCCCCTCCTTACTTTCCAGGGTCTCTCCTCCCACAGGTTTCTGACAGGGCAGCGATCCACGAATGAAACCTTCTTCTTTATATGTCCTGTTTTCCACCTACTTTTACTGTCATTTTATCCTTGCTAACCTTTCAACTTCTTTTCTTAAATGATTTTAATTACCTATTATTGATATATTTATTCTATTTATATGTATGGATATATATGTGTTTAGATTAGATGTGTGAATGTGTGCAGATATGTATGTGTAGGGGTGCTGAAATGTGTATATATGTGTGTGTGTGTGTGTGTGTGTGTGTGTGTGTGTGTGTGTGTGTGTGTGTGTGCTTGTGTGTGTGTTTATTTATATAGGTGCACATTCTTAAGTATAGTTTTAATTTTCCTCTTTTATATATATATATATATATATATATATATATATATATCATTCTTATTAGTTCTTATTGAAATTTACAAAAGGATCACTTCCTCATAAAGAGGCCTCTCGCCGCAGCCTGAGCCCTAATTAATCCCTGCTATTAATAAAAGGTGTTTTACAAAACTTTGGGAAACTTGGTGTCATTTTTACTGTTATCATTAAAACACCTTTTAGTGAAGAGCAAGCTTCTTTTAGAATTTGTTTTTTTTTCAAATGTAAGGTTTTAGACAAAGAACAATAGTATTATGCATGATTTTATTCTTAACCCTGTGTGTGTGTATATATGTGTGTTTTTCTCTTAATTAACGGTCGTTTTTTAGCACTTGCATATATTGTGTGATTTTTAACAGCACTTGTTTGAAAGCACTTATTTTATGTTTTTAGCACTTATGTTTTACTAACCCCTCTTGTTTTATGTCTGACTCCTTACATTCACATCTTAGCACTTATTATTATTATTTATTCTTTTATTATATTGTACAAAGCTTGCTCTTTTTTAAGTAATGACAGCCTTAAAGGTTACAGCAGGGACCCTGGAGAGAGAAGGGGGACTTTGATAAACACACAAGGTCCCGTGGCGGCCTGCACCGTGGCCCAATCCACCAAGCACATTTTATCACGCCCTCATCCAAACCTAACCCTGACCCTGACCCTGACCCTAACCCTGACCCTAACCCTAACCCTGACCCTGACCCTGACCCTAACCCTGACCCTGACCCTAACCCTAACCCTGACCCTGACCCTAACCCTGACCCTGACCCTAACCCTGACCCTGACCCTGACCCTAACCCTGACCCTGACCCTGACCCTGACCCTGACCCTGACCCTGGCCCTGACCCTAACCCTGACCCCTTCTAATTAAAACAAGACTTCATTATAAACGACACTGTTATTAACAAACCAGACTTTATTATAAATAAACTACAGATTGTTGGAAATAAACTGCACTTTATGAAATAAACAGCACTAATAAATAAACCACACATTTTATGAATAAACTGCACTTTATGATTCAAACCACTTATTATAAATAAAAGAAATGTCATTATAATAAACTACAGTTTTTATATCACATTTATGAACACTATTAAAAAGAAACTAATGAAAGAAACTAAACTTAATAAATTACACATTATTATTAATGAACTACATTTTAATATAAACTACACAAGATTATTCATAATCTTTCTTCTCCTTCTTTCCTCTTCTTCATGCTTTCTACATCACTGTGGTAGACGGATGTACAGCAGTGATGAATGAATAATCTGTAATATGTCCATGCTTAAGAGATTGTCCATAAACGGGTAAGAGAACATGATGTAGGCGGGTAATGTACATAAATATATTCAGGATACTGTGATGGGTTAAAATAAATTGTTTAATAATGATAATAATAATAAATAAATAAATAAATAAATATGTGAAAGAGTGGAGTTATATCATCATCTCATAGGTAAAGGCTGTCACACCGCCTCCTGTTGGGCTTCCTGACTCATACATGGCCTGGAGTCGAGGAAGATGGCCCATTCAAACCATTTATTGGCAATGGGACACAGAAGAAGAAGAAGAAGAAGAAGAAGAAGAAGAAGAAGAAGAAGAAGAAGAAAAAGAAATCACCTTCATTCATCACAGCACACAGAGAGTTTCAGGGAGGGATTTGCACACGCCATGCAAGTGAAAGTCTTTCTCTGCTTTTGACCCGTCCTGCTCGTCCTCCCTCCGCAGCAGACCAGGAGCGGTGGGCTGCCCGCCGACGGCGGCGCCCGGGGACCCAGTTTCCTTCAGTCACCGTTGGTCAGGCGGTCTTCTTGCATGTTTTTAGAGGGGGTATATTTTATGGAGGATACTCCAGGTGAACACGGGGAGGACATGCAAACTCCACACAGAAAGGCCTTTTTTCCTCGAGCTGCAGGCACTGACGACACGGCGGAGGACACGCCAGCGCCCACAGCGGGAATTGAACCGGGACCTTCTAGCTGTGAGGTGACCGTGTTTCCACCGTGCCACCAGTCAGTTCAGGAAGGTGAAGATGGATCAGCACAGGTAGCTTCAGCACAGGTCGCTCTGATCCCGCCCTGCTGTCAGCAGATCATCAAACGCTTGTCTCCTTTCCTGCTTGTTTGGGAAGGCTACAGAAAATACCAAGTACTTTATTCTAGTTCTTAATCAGCCCATTATTAATTATTAATGACGCTGTTTTAATGGGCAAAATAGGGGATGTAATGTATCCCTATATATTTGAAGTTAATTAAGGCATACATTGCTGGATTAAAATCTGTTTATGTATTTTTAATGGACTATTTGCAAAGTTTAAGGACTTTTTAAGAGGTAAAAAACGTGTAACATGAATTTAGTTTTCAGCTGTCCTTTTCCAGTGAAGATTAAAATTGAGGGATGTTTATCATGTGATTGGTCAGACTTTGCTTTTTTTAACCTCTTAAAGTTCCTTAAATGATACAGATAATCAACTAAAAACCATTCATTTTATCAGAAATAAAATCAGAAACGTCCTGTTAGGATCCAGATGAAAGGGAGCTGTGACGTCACTTTGTGCATATTAAAGGTTTGTTTTGTTCAAGTTTCCATTAACTTGTGGAAATGTGGAAAACCTGTTAAATTCAGCCAAAACTCCTTCAACTCATCAGTCGTGGATTTGTCAGATATGTTTTTGTCTTCTTTCTTCTTCTGCAGTTCTCAGTGTGACGGTCACCATGGACACCGTTCACCAATCAGTGAGAGTGATGATGATGATGATGAGTTCTTTGTCTTCCTTTCAAATTAAGACACAAACGATGGACTGCAGTTCAAAACTTAACTTTTCATTTTTTATTTTCTAAAATAAAGCACACTGAACTTTTTTTACAGTCTGTGAATAAAAGACATAAGGAACACTGGATTTAGTTTAAAAACTGTTAGAAAAAATTTTGTTAAAAACTATGAATCAAATCAAAGAGTTTGATCCCTGAAATCACTTCAATGAAGAAGCTGCCAAGAAACAGAGACTGCTGGTGACTGAGCGCGCTCACAGGGACGCTTCCTGCCGATGAGCCCGTTTCTTTTTGCTCAACTGTTCTCATTGTTTCCTGTCAGGACGTCAAGACGCCGCCGTCTGTCCGTCCGCAACTGCAACCGGCTGCAGAGCTGCCCAGGGATCCTGCAGCATCGACGGGCTGAAATATTTCTCCACCGAAGAGTCTGAAGATGCAGACTGAGGAAATACAACACACACACACACACACACACACACACACACACACACACACACACACACACACACACACACACTGATTATTTAAAAACAAGGTCATGAGAAGATTTCATTCCACACATATTTTTAATTCTCTACAGTCTGCAGAGCTGAGCTGACACACAAACATCTGAGAAGCACCGTGTGGTGTAACACGACTGAGGCAAAGTACGCCCAGAAACCAGTGGAGCGCCGTCAGCTGCTCGCCCAGAAACCAGTGGAGCGCCGTCAGCTGCTCGCCCAGAAACCAGTGGAGCGCCGTCAGCTGCTCGCCCAGAAACCAGTGGAGCGCCGTCAGCTGCTCGCCCAGAAACCAGTGGAGCGCCGTCAGCTGCTCGCCCTCCTCTGACTGCAGACTTCATCACAGTTGTCCTCAGCAGCCACAAGCTTGTAAAAAGCCCGCAGCGACTGTTGTTACCATGTTAATGAATAAATGACGTCTGCTTGGAGAAACTTGGACCTGTTTGCTTGTAAGTGTTGTTTAAACTGTCCATCTTCATCAGACTGCACAGCTGCTCCCTCTGACTGATTCACACACTGATACTGAGCTCACTGATGACCAAATTCAAGGTCCTGCACATCCTTCTCTATATACTTTGTTTACTCGTCTATGTGTATACTTGTAGTTTCTCAGTATAAATATTTTCCATCCATCCATTATCTGTACCGCCTATCCCTTTCGGGGTTGTGGGGGGCTGGAGCCTATCCCAGCTACGATGGGCGAGAGGCGGGGTACACCCTGAGCCGGTCTCCAGCTGATTGCAGGGCCACATGCAAGGACAAACAACCATTCACACTCACACCTACGGACAATTTAGAAACATCAATTAACCTAATGAGCATGTTTTTGGTCTGTGGGAGGAAGCCGGAGAGAAGCCACGCATGCACGGGAAGAACATGCAAACTTCACACAGAAAGGCCCCACCTGACCCGGGGATCGAACCAGCAACCTTCTTGCTGTGAGGCACCCGCACTACCTGCTGCGCCACCGTGCAGCCCCAGTATAAATATTTAGTTTTTTAGATTTTGTTTGGATTTCGGTCACTGTTGCTTAAACTACAGATTTTTTTTCACCACCTCCAGAAGTCAAAAAGATTCTGTTTCCTGTGAAAATCACCAGAGAAGGAAACTTTCCTCTATTTTGCCTGGAAAATGACTAAATGATGAATCTAACTTCGATTTTTTCTTCTGTTGGTCAACTTATCAATTACCTGTGTCAGCTGACATCCAATTTATGAATAGTTTGATTTATCTTGTTTCCGCTTCAAACACAAAGTTCAGATCAACACAGAAACAACAATCGATACTGCGAAAAAGTACCCGAGCCTGGTACTTCTACAACATTCGACTCAGCTGATCCACATCAACACAAGTTTCAGATAAACTAAATTGGTTTTCAATCAAGCAAATGTCACGCGGATGATCGTTTATTAATCTTACACGTGGCTCCGTGTTCATCGGTTCATCCGGTTCGGACAAGATTCAACATTCCTCCAAAACTTTACCTGGAATTTCTGAGCTGAGGCGGGACTGAAGGGCTGAGGCCGCCGGAACCCGCCGCCCCTTCGCCACATCTGCCCTCCGAACCCCCGCGACCCGCTGCCGAACCCGCCCGGAGAACCGTCCCTGTGTCCTCGGTTAGAACCCGGGGAGTAGAACGGAGAACCCGGAGAGTAAGCGGCGCCTCCCCGGGGAGATCCCCCGGGGTGTCCGTAACCTCCGTAGGGGGAGCGAGCCCCGGGAAAACCCCAGCAAGAAGAGGGGGAGGGAAACCTTCCAGCCGACCGCGGATCCCCGGCACTTCGCTGAGGTCTGACCGGAGCTCGGTACATCTGTTCGGCTGGAAAACAGAAAAAAGACAGTCGATGCTCGGACAAGAGTTGGCGGAGGCTTCTGCTTCCGGAGAGCACAAACACAACAAAACAATGTGATAAAACCGGAACCGGAAATACGCACATCTGCTTCCGATCTCAAAGGCTGCAGCGCCACCCAGCGCCCACCAGGATCACTGCTTTAATTTAATTTAATTTAATTTAATTTAATTTAATTTAATTTAATTTAATTTAATTTAATTTAATTTATTAACTCAAGGTTATGTAAATATTCGCATATACAAACGAGCTGAAATACCAGTTAAATATCCATAATATCAGAGAATAAATTAATCCAGAGTCTCTGACAACTAGAACCTTCTAGTGGTTTTCTCTCAGGAACCAGTTCAAACCAGAACTCGTTCATTTTAGTCTTCTTTCATCCGAAGTGAGTGCAACAGCGCCTCCCCGCTGCACAATATGTGTTTGCGTGGTCAAACACGGTACTGCAGTACTGTGGAGTGCGCTGGAGAAGACAGGTAAAATGAGTGTTAAGACACTATTATCATATATATATACTATATTATTATTTATTATTTTATTAAGAAGGAATAAAACGTTTTACACATTTTTCACAAGTTGTTCTTTTCTGGTACATAGTTTATAACTCTGGCTCTCTCTCTCTCTCTCTCTCTCTCTCGACAAACTGCTGTTAATCTTTGTTTATATAATTAGTTATATTGTATTTTATTAAATTATTATAACATATAATGTGTATTATATAGTATATAACTATATAGTATATAATTACTATACATTTAGTTATATTTTAGAAGAAGACAGAAGAAGACATCCTTTATTCGTCAAAATTAACACAACATGCAGTGTTGGGGGGGGGGGGGGGGGGGGCTGCACACGCCATATGTGAAATTCTTTCTCCGCTTTTAACCCATCCTTGGTCAGTCGTTCCTTCGCGGCCGACCAGGAGCGGTGGGCTGCCAGCCAACCGGCGCCCGGGGACCAGTTCCTTTGTCGTCACCATTGGTCAGGTGGTCTTCTCGCATGTTTTTAATGGGGGCATTTTTATGGAGGATACCCCAGATGAGCACATGGAGAACATGCAAACCCCACACAGAAAGGCCCCTTTCCTCGAGCAGCAGGCACTGAAGGCATGGTGGAGGACACGCCCCTGATGCCCACAGTGCCCCAGGCAGGAATCGAACCCGGGACCTTCTAGCTGTGAGGCGACAGTGTTACCACTGTTCGGCCGTGCCACCAAGGTCTAGCAAGGTCAGTGATACCTGTAACAAACCTCAGCCACAAAATACCAATACGCTCGGGGGCCATAAAGAACACGTGTCACTGTGTCAGGCAGTGTTCAGGCTCTCTGATCACTGCTTCACCTTCTCACAACAGACAGTTGTGACGTTTCGGAACCTAAAACGCCGTTTAACCCAGTTTCACACCAAAACATAACCGGCGTTTTCAGAAATCTCCACTTTGGCCAGCGTTTTTAAAAATGATGGTTTTCTGTAGAAAAAAAATGTGTTTGTGTGTAAACGAGAGGCCAAACGTGAAAACGTATGTGTGAATGTAGTCCTAGTCTCAGTGTTTTCTTTGCCTTGCTCGCTGCTGCCTGCCTGCTTACCTGTGTGCCTCATGTTTATCCACCACCTGCTCCAGAGGATCAGTGTCTGTTAGTCTGGATTTCCCACCTGCCCACCTGCAATACTATCCAGTTCTCTGTTGGATCGTCTGTTATCATCTGTTGCACATTTCAACAGCTTGATCACTGAAAGATCACTGTTCATTTGCCTCTGTGTCTGAGTGCTGCACTTGCATCCTTGTTTTGGAAGGACATGACCACTTTTATATATGATGTACATAGCCTGTATAGTTTATTTTGTATTTTTTCCTCTTTTGTTTCCTTCCACTCATATTAATGTTGCTATGCTTACCGATGTAATATGAAGTTACCTACATATTACATTCAAATAAGAGTTTTTTTTTTAAAAAATTAATTGTTGTTTACCCCGTTAGTAAGTGGATTATATTCTCAAAAATGTTACTTACATGGGTTAATCTATTCCTATAGTAGATGGTTTTGGGATTAAGTTATGGTATTGAAATAATGTAAAAGGAAAGAACTTGGTCTGAGAAAAAGTGGTGTCAGTGCGTCCCCGATGTCTGATCTTTTTCACCTATTGTATGTATATAAGAGTTCTGTTCTTTATTTATTTATTTTTTTTTACCACATTTATTCATCAAACATAACTATATGTTTATTTCTTTTGGAAATGTGTAACATAGAGAGCAACTTGAGACCAGAGTCATACTCCTTGTTAAGTGTCCCCATGGCTGGCCAGGAAGATGATTCTGATCACAATTCTTAAATTTGACATCAAGATCTTCTGCAGAACAAGGGTTATGGTTAGGGTTTTAGGTTTAACTGACAAAATATACCATATGAACTGTGTGTGGTTATGTTTAAAGGGTAAACGGTATGCTGTTTGATTGTTTATTTCCAGTTTGTCCTGAGGGAGGCGCTGCTGCTGTTTCATTAATTCAGTGTTAATGACACTGATGGGATTCCACCGAAAACCTTTGAGAATCAATCACTTGCTCAAGTGTCTGTGGATGTTTGTGACCAATTTGTTTCAGCTGCAGTCAGTTTGTTTGTTTTCATTTCTATCTTATATTCATCAGTATATTGATAATCAGACATGCAAGAGGACACTCCAGCTGTTTATGTATCAGGATGTACTAACCTGCTGCAGATTTAACAGTTTCTGAACAGTTTGTTTCAGCTGCAGTCATTTTATATTCACAGTAGCTTGATTTCTGATTAGAATGGAAAGACAAGAACTGCCGGTGTAACCCATCTCTCCTCTGTGTGGGCAGTAACAACCAGATCTGGTTTGATCCTACATTCACTGATCCTCAGTGAACAGCAGCACTAGGCTGCCAGCATTTCATTAGCTTGGAGTGAGACTTGGTGTTGGTGAAGCTGTCACATGTTATGAGTGGGCCTTCTGTGACATTACCTAATCAATCCTAACCAGGGTATCTGGACCTCCTCCCCCGGAGAACTGTTCATTTCAGAGACGTTTCCTGCATTTTGGTGAATTTATGGAGTGGTTTTGTTGTAGACGTGGAGTCGGGAGGACAGGGGTTTGAAAACAAATAAAATTTCATTATGGTAGAAAGCCAGCGTGGAAATACAAGAGAGGAAAAGAGTTCTCAGCTGCTGTGTTTGGATTTCTTAAAAAAGATTTTTCTTCTTGATTCTGAACCTTCACACATCCTCATTGATAAGACGACAAAGGCAGTTCATGACACCGTGGCAGCTAAACAAAGCTATTCCACCTCCAGAGGTGGGTCAAGCATTGGTGAACATAATGAATGAAACCTTGTCTGAATCACATTAAAAGTTGTACTTGATGTGAAATTAAAGAACAAAGCGAGTCAAAGCTCAACATACATGAAGGTGTTTTTAGTAGGGCTGTCAGTTTGACGCGTTAATTAGATTAATTAATTACGCTGCAAATTAACGCGCGATAAAAATTTACGCAATTAATCATGAGTGGCAAGTCAATGCGCAAGCATTTTAAATTTGGCCCTTTGAGTGACCCGTAGGCTGCATCCTACCTGCGCTACTAGTCAAAAGCAGGGTGACAACAGACGTGGATGCGACACCGGAGAGCGAGGCAAGCCTACTTGGACCTTTGAACGGCAAGTTTATTTATAAAAAGAACAAAGACGGGACTATTAACAAGGACGCAGTGATTTGCACCTTGTGTAAAAAAGACTTTTCCTCTCACCGTAGCAGCTCCAGCCTGAATTATCATCAACCCACACTTGCTGAGTTGAGCAAACGAATGAGCAGAGCCACGACAGACAAACTGACAAACTCAATCGCAGAGTGGGTTGCTGCTGATTGCAGGCCGACTTCAATCGTGGAAGACGAGGGCCTAAAAGAGGCGTTTCAGATAGCGTCATGTGACTCTAATTTCCAGCTACTGTCGAGAACTACAGTGATGAAAAGAATTCACCAGCTGTAATGTGAATGTCAGTGAATTGTAATGTCCTAGAATTCAAATTCTTTATTTGGGGACCTTTAGCACATATGAGATTAAAATGCGATTAATTAGATTAATTAATTACAAATCGTGTAATTAATTAGATTAATTTTTTTAATCACCTGACAGCACTAGTTTTTAGATGTTGGAATTGTGTGTGCACCTCAGTCAGCTAAAGCCACACAAAGTGCACTTTGGCTCTAGAAAATGCTTGATGTTCAGGCTTTGTCTTCTGTACACAGGAACCCTATTTAACATAATAATACTGGCACATGAAGCAGTGGCTTGGAGGCTAGCTCTTTTTGCCTTGAAATTTGTTCAGGCATTTTGGCAACCAAAAATATAAAATTCTTTCATGTTACTAAATGCTGCAGCACAATTATATGCATGATTTTCAATTTCAGTTCAATTCAATTTTATTTGTATAGCGCCAAATCACAACAGAAGTTTCCATACTTTCCATATAGAGCTGCTACAGACCAAACTCTTTATCTACAGAGAACCAACAATTCCCTCATGAGCAGCACTTGGCGACAGTGGCGAGGAAAAACTTCCTTTTTACAGGCAGAAACCTCAGACTGAACCAGACTCTGGGTGGGCGGCCATCTGCCTCCACCGGCTGGGTGAGAGAGGAAGAGCAAGAGAGGGAGAGAGAGACAGACAGACAGACAGACAGACAGACAGACAGACAGACAGACAGACAGACAGACAGACAGACATGCAGTCACAGTAACAGTGACAGTGGATGTAATAACAGCAGTAGCAGTTGCAGTGGATGTCAGGCAGGGCCAAGGCAGGAGACGCAGCTGAAATCCACAATCCAGATTCAGCCACTGTCCATGGGAACCTGCAAGACGACAAAGCACAGAGACTCCGGGGAAGGAGCTAAGTTAGTAACACGCCGTGGTAGGACATGAGAGCGTGCGGATGGAGAGGGACAGAAGGACAGAGGAGCTCGGTGTATCTTTGGATGTCCCCCGACAGTCTAATCCTATAGCAGCATAACTAGGGGCTGGTCCAGGACCAGCCTGAGCCAGCCCTAACTATAAGCTTTATCAAAGAGGACAGTTTTAAGACGACTCTTAAATGTAGAGACAGTGTCTGCCTCCCGGACAAAGACTGAAGATGGTTCCACAGGAGAGGAGCTTGATAGCTAAATGCTCTGACTCCTGTTCTGCTTTTGGAGCCTTTAGGTGCTGTCTCTGTGCTATGATGCACTCTAAATCCTGACTGGAAGTCCTCAAATAAACTATTATTGTTTAGAGAGTCGCACAGCTGATTGGCAACTGCTTTCTCAAGAGTTTTTGAGAGAAAGGGAAGGTTGGATATCGGTCTATAGTTGGCTAAAACCCCTGGATCAAGAGTAGGCTTTTTCAGTAGCTTTTTTGCATTATTCTTGCCTAAAAAACAGAGACACTGAACGTCCTTGTAACCATAGTAACTCGACACATACACATAAAATATATACAATAAAGAATAATAAGGATGAGAATAAAACTCATAGAAAAGAATGTTCTGAAAAAATACAAATAAGTATGTAAACAAGAATAACAGCAATTGTTAAAAATATAACTAAGTATCACTTAGTGAGTGATCAAGATATGCTAGTAGTCTATCTATCTATCTATCTATCTATCTATCTATCTATCTATCTATCTATCTATCTATCTATCTATCTATCTATCTATCTATGCTCCTCCGGCCTGGCTGTTTCTTGCTGGGAGTCCACTGCTGCTGTTCCACCTGGTTGCATGCCTTCTGCACCTAACCACAACGCCTTCCTGCAGTGCTTGTTGTTGGTACTGCTATGGTCTGGCATCTAATGGTATGTGGTGGCCAAACTTTCTGCAATCCATGTGCCTCAGTGAAGGACATTGTACCGACCTGTCTGCACCTGATTAAAACTCACATCTCTGCAGCTCAATTCAATTCAATTTTATTTGTATAGCACCAAATTACAATTTGCATATAAAGCTGGTACAGGCCGAACTCTTTTATCTTCAGAGACCCAACAGTTCCCTCATGAGCAAGCACCTGGCGACAGTGGCAAGGAAAAACTTCCTTTAACAGTTGTTTTCCACAAAGGACTTAAAAAGACAACAGTGTTTTGGTGACGTGAAGTTCTGTTGTCTATGCCAACTCCACATCTATGTAAAGCAGGGGTGGGGAACCTCAAGGCCATGTCCGGCCCACAGGACCATTTGCCAAACACAGAGCAACTGATATCACTTCATTGCATTATGGTGCCTGTCCACAAAACATTAGTAGGTGCAGAGTTTTGCTTATCAAGACAAATGGACAAATGACTCTTTCGTTTGTTGAAGTAAAAGACAAACCAGTGTGTCTCAGTATATGAGGACAAGGTCATAGTGATGAAAAAGGTCAAACTGAAGAGTCATCACAACTACAAACTTGCTGAACTGTATGAGCTGCAGGGCAGATGCTCCTGGATAAAATTAATGCTCTTCAGTGGAGTCTGATGCTCAACAAGCAGCTTTCACAGGCGAATTCTGACAGAGACAGTGTTCTGCAGGCAGGTTTGTGCTAAGCTAACAGCTAAGAAGCTGAAATCTCCTTCAGAAGGAGAGTTTGTGAAGGAGTTCCCTGTTGCTGCTGTGGAGCTGAGAGCAGCAGACAAAGTCAAACTGTCCCAAAGTGTCAGTTTGTCTGAATAATTCACAGAGACGAAGGACAACCTGATGTGAAGCTCAGTGATAGAAAGTCTCTGTGTGATCTGACCTTCATGGTGGACGTTACCTAGAACTCTGAACTGAACCTCATGATCCAGCAGTTTCTCAGCTCTCTGCTGTCAAATGCGAAATCATATGAAGTGAAACAAAAGCTAAAGAGGAAACACTGAGTATGTTCCTACTCTGCAAGAACAAAAGACAACCAATACAATCCATACAGCTCAGATGTGGTCATTTCTTGGAGACAGTACATACCAGTTTAGACCTTAGCCAGCACTAGAGGAAAAAATGATTAAAGTCTGAAAACATTTATGTTTAATGTCTACATGTTTGAATACCTCCTCCAACGAAAATTGTTTTACCTAGTCAACATGTCCATGTGATGTTTTCTAAATGAGTAAGACCTATGAGTGAACTGCAGCAGAACAGTCACATGACATTCATCTACAAGGAGGCTACAGTTAAAAAGTATCAGAGGAGAAGCCAGGAGTAGTCACATCTTGCTATTTTGGAAACTAAATTTCACAATTTTAAAAAATAATGGCAGAGACAAAGTTACAAAAGCAAATACTATATACTTTCTCAGAACTGTTTGTCAGCTAAGCTGCAGAGTTAGATGATGGCTATTTTCATTACGATAATGATCATGATGATAATACCATGACGGCAGCTTGTCATGACAAAAGTTGTCCCCCAAAGCTGCCGATGCAGCAGGATACGGTGAGGTGACTGAAGTGTGTATGACATGTGGGAGAAGTTTTCCTTCAGGGCTTTCTACCAGGAAGTGCCGTTTGTATGTCTGATGAGAAGAGCTGCAGGTGAGCAGTGGAGATAGAGGTGGGGGCTATTTGCATATTCATAGATCTGTGCATAATAAATAAAGACAAAGGTGTACTGTTACTTGGCAGTTCCCAAACACACGCACGCACGCACGCACGCACGCACGCGCACACACACACACACACACACACACACACACACACACACACACACACACACACACACACACACTTGTTTCGGACACTTGTGATGGTCTAGCACTTTGATCCCAACAAAGTTGTCGGACACCACACTGCAAGTGACCTTCTGGTGTTGTGACCACACAAGCATAGAAATACAAGTACACACAGAGTAGCTGACTGATTTTGTTCAGAACACTGAGCAGCTTTTTCCTAAAAACTCAGCGACCTGAATCTGCTGTGTGTCAGCATTTGACTCATTGTCTGGAGTCATGCATATTCAGGTTTTTTGTTTCATGTCAGGAGCGCCGCTCCGCCACACTGGATTAAAGGTACATTCTGCTTAATTTAAAAACATTATCGGAAAAAATTCTGCCGCTGAAATCAGACTGCACCTCTCCTCCTCCTGATGAAGATGAGTCATTTGTCACTCTGCTCTGTGGGCGTTTGAACAAACTGACTCACTGCAGAAGCCAAAAGAAAGTGAGAAAAAAGATTCTGACCATCTGAATGAAAACTCTCATCTGAGCACAAAGCCAGTGAATGAAAGAGAGATACCTCTTCAACTAGCCCCTAGATCCCTGTAATGTGTCCCCACACCTCTGCAACTAGTCCCTGAACCTATGTAACTAGTCCTTGGACCTCTGCAAGTGGTCCTTAGACCTAAGTGTTCCTTATATCTCTGCAACTAGTCATCAGACCTCTGCTACTAATCCATGGACATCTGCTACTTGTCCCTGAACCTCTGTTGCTTGTCCCCAGATCTCTACAACTAGTCTTCAGACTTCTGCAATTAGTCCCCAACCCTGCTGATGTTACAAAGATGAGCAGAGGTGATTTTCTAAAAGCCCTCTTAACTGCTTTGAAAGAAAAAAAGCCTCAAGATGTTCAGATATCTACATACTCCTCACTCTTGTAGTGAGACACTGCCTATTTTCAACCCTTTTGCCATCATTCGCATAAAATCTGATTAGAAAACATAAGAGTTTTCATCATGTTAAACAGAAAGAATGAGCAGATCATGCCATTTATTTTGTCTTTCATTAAGTCCTAAAACATTTGTTTATTTAATAAGATTCAAAAATTATAGTTCAAGTTAATTTAATTGTAACTGTCCAACCATATCCATGAAATACACATATGGCAGATGAGATGATGTTTCTCACAGGACCAGGTGATAATACATGAAGATTAGTTCACCTTTCAAATCAAATCTGTTTTTGTTTTTTTAAAGAGTTATGCCCCATTGTTTTTCATGTAATGCAATTCACATTGATTATTTATCAATTGATTATTTGAAATGTCTTTGATTTTAATTTCACCCCAGTGGAAATATGATTTTCAGATCTCAGTAAAAATAAAAAATTCTTAATTCTTTCTTGTTTCCATTTAGTCACATCAGTGAGTACAGACAAAGATGACTCTGCTGGTGTCCTGACGACTGAACCCTGGTCTATTTTAGCAGTGGCAGAGTGTGAGTGAAGCTGTGGGGGTGAATATCTTAGCAGCAGCTGAGTCTATGCTCAGTGATGGAGTAGCAGTTTGTAGTGGAGGTGGTGTCGAGGTTATCAGGCCTTGCCTTAGCTAACAGCACTGACGTGTCCTGCAGCATGCCCACACACAAAAAATAGATCCTTCAGTTTGACTCACATGACGATCCTCCACCTCGCATCACGTTTCTCTGGACGTCTTCCCTCCTCGCAGTCTGTCTGCACACCATCACTGCCTCCGTCAGACTGCAGAAAAACAGCTCACCTGTAAAAATAAACCTCTTCATAATGATTCTGATTCTTCTGTGTCACTGTTTTTTCTTTTTTTAATACTTGCTGGCTGTAACAACTTAATTTCCCCATTGTGGGATCAACAAAGTCTATCTTATCTTATCTCGATGCAAGGCTTCTTACTGGTCCTGGACAGATTATACAAAGTTTGTTTGTGGTGACCTCACAGGTGATTTTTCGTTTTTGCTCACAATCAAAAAAAGGTTTTACTCTGATTTCTCAACCAACATGTACTTTTCAGTACTTCTATAGAATGTTCAATTTTGGCAATCCAAATTCCAACTGGCAGGGTTTAATCTGATATCCATTTTAATATTGCATATTTTTTGAGAGTAAGTAATAATATGCACTGCTCAGAAAAATTAAGGGAAAAGTTAATCATCACAGTACAATGCCAAGTCAGTTAAACTTCAGGGATATCAATCAGTCCATTTAGGAAGTGCAAGTGATTTTGACTCAATCAAACCTGCTTTGGTGACAATAGGTGCAATAGAGAGGCAAAAACAATAACCCCCCCCAAAAGGGAATGGTTTTGCATGTGTCTCTCCTTATCCTTCCTGACTGATTCTTCTCTAGTCTGGAGTTCTGCTAGTGCCCTTGTCACTACTGGTAGCATGAGGTGGTAGCTGCAGCCCAATCAAGTATACAGTAGCAAGAACCCTACCCTGACTGCCATTGGGTACTGGGATGTTCAGTTCAGTTCAGTTCAGTTCAGTTCAGTTCAGTTCAGTTCAATTCAATTCAATTCAATTCAATTCAATTCAATTCAATATTCCTTTATTAGTCCCGCAAGGGGAAATTCCAGTTTACAGCAGCACCAATAAAGCGGATAGAGTAAAAACGATAAGTATATACAAAATGGTGTAATAAAAATAAACATCATCTTAAGAAATTATAAATTGTATTTGCAGACAGGTTATGTACAGGTTGGACTGCACAGATTATTGCACAGATAATTCACAGATTACTTGGAGCAGTTTTTGTTGTGTATGTCTGGCTCCTGGTGCAGGACAATGCCTGGCATCATGTGGCCAGAGTGTGTAGGCAGTTACTGGATGATGAAGGCACTGATGCCATTGACTGACCTTCATTTTCAATTCAATTCAATTTTATTTGTATAGCGCCAAATCACAACAGAAGTTGTCTCAGGACACTTTCCATATAGAGCTGGTACAGACCAAACTCTTTATCTACAGAGAACCAACAATTCCCCCATGAGCAGCACTTGGCGACAGCGGCGAGGAAAAACTTCCTTTTAACAGGCAGAAACCTCGAGCAGAACCAGACTCTGGGTGGGCGGCCATCTGCCTCCACCGGTTGGGTGAAAGAGAGAGAGCAAGAGAGGGAGAGTGAGACAGACAGAGAGAGACAGACAGAAATGCAGTCAGAGAGAGAGAGAGAGAGACAGAGACAGAGAGACAGACATGCAGTCACAGAAACAGTGACAGTGGATGTAATAACAGCAGTAGCAGTTGCAGTGGATGTCAGGCAGGGCCAAGGCAGGAGACCCTGTTCCCCTGACCTAAATCCTATTGTACACCTATCGGACATTATGTATCGGTGCATCTGGCAATGCCAATCAGAATCAGAATCAGAATCAGAAATACTTTATTGATCCCCAAGGGGAAATTGTTTAGAAGGACCGCCACAGACTGTCCAGCAGCTCACCGTTGATCCAGATCTGGGAGGAAATCCCCCAGGATACCATCAGTCAACTCATTAGGAGCATGCCTGGATGTTGTTGGGAGAGCATACAGGCAGGTGGGGGCCATACACACTACTAGTCCCATTGTGAGTTGCTGCGATGAAATTCACACACGTTGGATCAGGCTGTCATTTCAGTTTTTTACTTAGATTTTTCTGCCCTCAATGGGTTGATGATTTTGGTTTCCAGAATCAGAATCAGAAAAAGCTTTATTGCCAAGTATAATTTTACACATATGAGGAATTTGCTTTGGTGAGGTTGGTGCATGACATATCTATTAAAAAGAAACTATTAAAAAAGAAAAAATATAAGAATAAAAAAATATATATACACAAGTCTGTTCTTTTTTTTCCCAGAAGCACAGTCTGTTTTTTTCAGGAACACAGTCAGTTTTTTCAGAAGGAAGTCCAAGCAGAGCATTAATTTAACACATAGGATTACATTGCCAATGACAAGATGAGGCAGAGGTGGAGTGTGAAGACTGTCGGGGGGGGGGGGGGTTCCGGGCCTTGTTGATAAGGCTGACAGCAGACGGGAAAAAACTGTTCTTATGGCGTGAGGTTTTGGTCCTGATGGACCGCAGCCTCCTGCCAGAGAGGAGTGTCTCGATGGGTTGGTGTCCGGGGTGGGAGGGATCAGCCACAATCTTAATCTTTCCTGCACGCCTCAGCGTCCTGGAGGTGTACAGGTCCTGAAGAGACGGGAGATTGCAGTCGATCACCTTCTCTGCAGACCTAATGACACGCTGCAGTCTGCCCTTGTCCTTGGCGGCAGCAGCAACGTGCCAGATGGTGATGGAGGAGCTGAGGATGGACTCAATGATGGCTGTGTAGAAGTGCACCATCATTGTCAGATTGACAGATTAAATTTCTTCAGCTGCTGTAGGAAGGACATCCTCTGCTGTGCTTTCTTGATGAGGGAGCCGATGTTCGGCTCCCACTTGAGGTCCTGGGAGATGATAGTTCCCAGGAAGCGGAAAGACTCCACAGTGTCAATAGTGGAGTCACAGAGGGTGATGGAGGCAGGTGATGCTGAGTTCTTCCTGTAGTCCACAACCATCTCCACTGTCTTTAGAGTGTTGAGCTCTAGGTTGTTCTGGTTGCACCAGGTCACCAGATGGTCAACCTCCCACCTGTAGGCGGACTCGTCGCCATCACAGGTGAGTCCGATGAGGGTGGTGTCGTCCGCAAACTTCAGCAGCTTGACGGACTGGTGACTGGAGGTGCAGCTGCTAGTGTACAGGGAGAAGAGCAGAGGAGAAAGAACGCAGCCCTGAGGGGATCCGGTGCTGATGGACTTTGCATCAGAGACGTGTTTCCCCAGCTTCACGCACTGTTTCCTGTCAGACAGGAAGTCTGTAATTCAACTGCAGGTGGAGTCAGGCACGCTCAGCTGGGAGAGCTTCTCCTGAAGCAGAGTTGGAATGATGGTGTTAAAATGCTGAAATCCACAAACAGGATCCTAGTGTAGGTTCTTGCGGAGTCCAGGTGCACTTCCCCAGAAGTCCCCCCCCCATTACCTCCATCACCACGTCCTCACTCCATACTTGAGGGAGATGTGAACAGGCTCTTCAAAAGACAGAATCCCTGCAAGGCAGTGGGGCCAGACCCTGTCTCTCCATCCACCCTGAAGCACTGTGCCGACCAGCTGTCAGTAGTTTTTACCGACATCTTTAACACCTCACTAAAGACATGTCATGTGCCAATCTGTTTCAAGGCCTCAACGATCATCCCTGTGCCCAAAAAAGCAAAGATCACAGGCCTTAATGACTACAAACCCACAGCCTTGACCTCTGCAGCAATGAAATCGTTTGAGCCAGTGGCGGTTCTAGGGGCGGGGCCACAGGGGCATTGGCCCCATCTGAAATCTAATTGGCCCCCTGAAGTGCCCCTGTCCTGTCACTCATCTGTCGTTTTGCTAGACAATGACAATCAGATTATAGGTGAATGCAATTCCATGCCCAGCCGTTGGTGGCAGTAGTGCACCAAATAGGCAGGTCCACCGTCAATAAAGCTGACAGAAGAAGAGAACCATTTGAACGAACCCAACAACGATCATCCATGACAATGATACCACAGGCGGAAGTGAACACTGTGGAGCCATTTCGCTTCCTGGGCACAATCATCTCCCAGGACCTCAGGTGGAAATCTAACATCAGCCTAACCCTAACCCTCATCAAGAAAGCACACCAGAGGATCTACTTCCTATGGCAACTGAGGAAAGGTAACCTGCCCATGCCAATGCCTGTTCTTTTCTATTCAGCCATCATTGAGTCCATCCTCACCTCTTCCATCTCAGTCTGGTACCCAGCCGCTACAGCTAGGGACTAGGGAAGACTGCAGTGCATCATCCGCACTGCTGAGAGGGTGATTGGCTGCAGTCTGCCCTCTCTGCATAGCCTACACTCCTCCAGGACCCTGAGGAGGGCAAGAAAAATTTCAGCTGACCCCTCCCACCCTAGACACAGTCTTTTCCAGAGACTCCCCTCCGGTAGAAGGCTGCGGTCCATCAGGACCAGGACCACACGCCACAAGAACAATTGCTTCCCCTGTGCAGTCAGTCTCCTGAACACGACACAATTCACACTACCCCTCCTCCCCACACATACACACATACCATCTATCCCGACCCCCTCCACCATGCAAACACTTGCACTTTTTAAAGTTGGAGCATGTCTTTTTTCTGTAGGGATCCTGTCCCCCCAAATTCCAACCCACCCCCTACAACACAGGTCTCATCCACAAAGGGCCAAGTGGCTGAAGGTTTTCTTTCCAACCAAGCAGCAGCACACCAGACTTGACTCATTTCATTAGCTGATCTCAGTCTTCAGACAGCTGATTGGTCAGACTGCATGCTCTTGATTGGTTGGAGGAAAGCCACACAGCCCTTTGTGGAATGAGTTTGAGACGCCTGCCCTACCACCACCCTGTCTCCCTCCACCACCTAAGCACTGACGGACACCACCACCACCCCCTCCACGGCTTGATCTGTACCTACTCCAGTCCCCTTCTAAGAGCCCAGCACAGCCACCTATTTGTGTTGTTAACTGATGTGTTCAGGGTCCAGCAAAAGCCAGGGGCCATTGTGCCGGAAGCTTCATTGATTCATGCCACAATAGGTAGGAGGTTCTCTCTGGGCACTCCGGCTTCCTCCCACAGACCAAAAACATGCTCATTTGGTTAATTGGTGACTCTAAATTGTCCTTAGGTATGAGTGTGAGCGTGAATGGTTGTATGTGTTTGTCTGTTGCCCTGCAATTGATCGGCGACCGGTTCAGCCCCCCCGCAACCCCGAAAAGGGATGGTCGGGTATAGAAAATGGATGGATGGATGCATTTTGAAATAATTTTGGCATCACATTGACACCCAAACAGACTAAATTCTTAGATTTTAATTAAATTTGAGTGAGATTAATCTAACCTACACGATTTTTCTCCTGCTCTCCTGCAGCATATTACAGCTCTGCGGCGCTATGAACATACTCACTGTAGATGTTGATAAATGTACAAGAACAAATAAGAGCAAATAACAACAACTACAACCTGCAGATGACAACACAACACAACTTCAATCAAAATAAAGTCAAATTAGAATCTGCTTAAACTAATGATGAACTTCCAAGTACTTCCAAATGCAACTGGACTTGTTATCCAAAAGGCTTCTTCAGTTCTAACTGAAAAAGAAGAAAAGAAGCCTTTTGGATAAGAGGCGAAACAACTTCTCGAAGTCCAGTTGCCTTTGGAAGCACTTCGAAGTACCATGACCTGGATGAATGAGAATCTTCACAGACATACTGATGATAAACCAAATTCAAATCAAAGAAAAAGAGGAGGTATTGTTGTGGTTTGTATGCTTTGGGCTGTTATTTTGGTAGGTTCATGGACTTTTATTTTGGTGACACTGGTTCCTGGCTGGGTTGTTGTGGGCTAACTTGTCACCTGCTCTTCCTGAGGCACCCTTCCCCCCTGCTGCGCTGAGGAGTGATTGAACACACCTGTTCCTGCTTTACCATCAGTGTCCCTTCTTAAGGCCTGCAGAGACACTCCTCTGCGCCAGAGTATCCTGATAGCTTGCGTAGTATCTGCTGGCTTGGTTTTTTCTTGTGAGAAGTTGATATTCCCTCTCTCGTGACAACTGCTGAATTTGTTCTAACTCGTGTCTCTCCTCTTCTTTTCCAGTGCCTCCCGTCTCCCACACAGCCAAGCACTCTCCAGCCCTTTTGGATTTTTTGTACTTGTTTGTGCACTCCCTGCCCCTGTTGTAAATAAATCTTTGTTCAACCTTTTCCGTTTCCGCTCCTGGGTTCTGTTTCGTGCACACACGTCACAGGTATAACTAGTCTGGCAGGGCACTGCCGGTACTGGATGTTGGTGCAGGGTTCTCATAGTGTAATTTTTTGATTATAGGCAGGTGTGCTGATTCTGGATGATGGGCAGATGTGCAGAGAGAGACAGAGAGACAGAGAGACAGAGGGCGAGATGGGAGAGGAACAGACAGACAGACAGACAAAACTAACACATCAAGTGGCCATCACTTAAACTAAAAGGGCTGAAATGAACAAAATACACTCGCAACAGGGAGGAAGGCTTGTGACATTTATCTATTTGGGCTGTAGCTTACTTTATTAAAGTGATTACATTAGCATTTAATTCAGTGCCATGTGTCAATATAACAGAGAACTTCTATGTTGACTTTGGTCTCTCCCAAATTGATCATCTTATTGATCGTGCAGCAGGTCACTGTATATAACTGTGATGTGATTTAGTTGTTGGATGCTATATTGCGTTACACCACAAGATTTTACTGTGTGTATTGTGGGCTCAGAGAAGTGGGGGCTCCTGGGTAATGCTATCATCGTTGTGACTAGCAAAGTAACAAGAGTTGTGTTGACATGTTGGCTATTAGCTGTGTTGTAGCTCCTGAATAAAACGAGTTTGAAGTTACTACTTACTTAAGAGTGAGTCCGTGAACTTCATGACAATAACACTCAACTCTTTGCCTGATTAAAAAAAGAACATAATAAAACAAAGAAGCGCAGCTATATGGCATACCTCCCAAATGAAATTGAAGCATCTGTGGTGGGGAATGCAGATATTGTGTTAGTGAACACAGCCCCAGGACTGGCTCGTCCCCCAAACAATTCCTTAATCAGGACCAGTCCTGTTGATTCCTTCTTTTCCTTCGCAGGTTTTCCTGCTGCTGTTTTGCTCCTTTTTTTTTTGCATTATTTAGGCTTATGGTTTACCCCTCAGCATAGTCTGCCTCGCCACAAGTTTTGCTTAGGTTAGGTTATGTTGGACAAACAGCTTTAGGTACTTTAGGGTTCAGTTACAGTTTTAAAGGTTGTATTCAATTCAGTTCCATTCAGTTTGATTTATATAGTGCTAAATCACAACAGAAGCTGTCTCAGGACACTTTCCATGTAGAGCTGGTACAGACCAAACTCTTTACTGAAACTTTTTTTTCTTCTTTAAAAAAACAAAACAAAAACAAACTACTGCAGTACCAGTTTTATTCCCCTTGGTGGTTGCGGTAATTTTCATATGTATATTAACTTTTCTCCCCAGCAGCTCCTGTCCTTCCTTATAGTTCCTGGGATGCTGCCCCCCAGGTGGCGTTGTTGGTCTTTCCCCATTTTCATCACTGCCTGGGAAATGGTGTTCCCAGGCAACCCTAACCCTAATGGAAGAAAATCCATATTGGCCTGGCAAGATAGTCCCAAGACATACAGAAAGGCCCTCCATAATGCCAGGGCAGCCTATTACTCATTGTTAAAGGTCCCATATTATGAAAAACTCACTTTTTCTGGGATTTGGGGTGTTATTTTGGGTCTCTAGTGCTGCCACACAAATTGCCTGCAGTTTCTAGATGAGCCAGTAAAATTCGGCGCACATTTGAATATTCCCATTCCACTTTGTGTGAAATACCTGCAGACAAGGGACAAGACCCCACTAGCCAGACATCTGTAGTTGTCAGCTTCAGTGTGCAGTGACCCTCTCTCCCCAGCGTGTCAGTCACTGATGTGTTGTACAAATGTTACTTCAGTATTTGGCAGTCATCGAATGTTTCCGGCTGCAGTCAGGTGAATGAACTTGGACTGTTTGTTCAGTCTCTTCCTCTCTGATTATCAGATTCTCTCTGTCCTGTCTGTCCTCTCGCAACACACTACTCTGGTTGTAATTCGGACCTGTAATGAACTCTATGTGTTTATGGTGTTGATCTGCGGTTAGGTTCACCTCCGTTCACTTTAATCACACAGAAGCCCTGAAATATGCAGATTAATTTAACTCCTTTAAAAGTCAATGATGATTATGCCTATGCCTAGTTACTACAGCATTTGAAGATACCCCCTAAGATAAGATAAGATAAGATAAGATATACCTTTATTAGTCCCACAGTGGAGAAATTTCAGGTATTACAGCAAGTGGATAGTAAAAACAGAGGGCATCAGTAAAAAAGACATCAAATATCAAAAAAGCAGTATAAACAATATAAACAAGGAATATGAAAAATATGAACAACATATAAAAAATATGAACAACTGTTACTGATATTGCAATTGGGTGATAGTACTCTTGACTGGACTAATGATATTGCACATAGGAGTGATAATATACCTGATTGAAAGATTGACATATTGCACCTTTAGTTGACATTCACCCGAGCAATAAGATATTTTCACAGTGTAAGTGAACACAGTTGATGTGTATTATAGTGCAGTCAGTTTGAAAGTCTTGGTGAGTGTGTGGTCTACTGGGAGCTCTGCTGGTTGTAAAGTCTGACTTCTGCAGGAAGGAAGACCTACGATAGCGTCCCTTCACACACTTTGGGTGAAGCAGTCTGTCACTGAAGGAGCTCTCCAGTGCTGTTAAAGTGTCCTGCAGAGGGTGGGAGTCGTTCTCAATCATGGATGACAGCTTAGCCATCATCCTCCTCTCTCCTACCACCTCCACTGAGTTGAGGGGGCATCCCAGGACAGAGCTGGCCTTCCAGATCAGTTTGTCAAGTCTCTTCCTGTCAGCTTCACCACCAGTTCTTTGGTTTTCCCTGCGTTGATCTGGAGGCAGTTCCACTGGCACCAGTCCACGAAGTCCTGCGTTAGTTCTCTGTACTCTCTGTCATCCCCATCTGTAATGAGGCCGACGATTGCAGAGTCATCAGAGAACTTCTGCAGGTGACAGGTGGGCGTGTTGTATGAGAAGTCTGCAGTGTAGAAGGTGAAGAGGAACGGAGCCAGGACCGTTCCCTGCGGGGCCCCCGTGCTGCAGAAGACCAGGTCGGACACACAGTCCCGGGTCCTCACGTACTGTGGATGGTTGGTGAGATAGTCCAGAATCCAGTGTGTGAGGTGATGGTTCACCCCGGTGTGCTTCAGCTTGTCCCTCAGGAGTGCAGGCTGAATGGTACTGAAAGCACTGGAGAAATCAAAAAACATGATTCTCACAGTACTCCGAGGTTTCTCCAGGTGAGAGAGGACTCTGTGTTGGAGGAAGATGATGGCGTCATCCACCTCGATGCCAGGCTGGTAGGCAAACTGAAGTTGATCCAGCGATGGGCTCACCAGGGGTGAGATGAGGAAGGACCAGCCGCTCTAGGGTCTTCATCAAGTGGGATGTTAGTGCCACCGGCCTGTGGCTGCTGAGGTCCTTGGGGTGCGGAGTCTTAGGCACCGGTACCACACAGGATGTTTTCCACAGCTGTGGCACTCTCCCCAGCTTCAGGCTCAGATTGAACATGTGATCAACAATCCCACAAGGCTGATCTGCGCAGGACTTGAGGAGTCTGGAGCTGATGCTGTCTGGGCCTGCAGCCCTTCTCGCCTTGATCCTCCAAAGCTGGTTTGTGTTGTGAGGGACAGGTTGGAGCAGGGGGGCTGTGTGCTGGAAGTTGTGGGTGGGGGGGTTGGGTTGATCAGGTGAGCAGTGGGGGGTGGCTGTGAGCTGAGTGTTGTAGAGGGGGACAGGGGGGCTGCAGCATGGAGGACTGGGCTGGGGGTGTTAATATCAATAAAAATATTGGGGCAGACAACAGTGAGCATGGGATGGACTGTTGTTTCTGTTTCAATAACTTAATTTATCTCCAGTGAGACTGAAATGAGGCTGAAATGAAATATTTTTTATAGCTAATCAATGAAGCACAAAATGTAATTATTGATTTTTTAAAAATTGAATGGTTAAGTGCGGCATCAGCAAAGCAGTTAACCAGTCAGTGATGGTACTCTCAGGTACTTCACCAGTTCAGTCCAGATTTTCTGTCATGTTCAGCAGTTGATATACTAGTGTTGTGCTGGAGATTTCTGGTTTGTTAGTGAGGCAGAAACCAGAAACAAACCTATTTTGGTATGTTTAAGTGGAGTCTGACGGCTGAATACCGTTAGTTGTCCAATCACAAAGTGAACTATCTGAATGTGCCTTTTAAAGACAGCAGATTATTTCTCTTGTGTTGTAGAGGTTTATGTGTGATTCTGTTCACACAGTTAAATTTTCTGGTCAGACCAAAACTCACAAACAGACCATCAAAGACTATCAAACCTCTCAGCTGAAACTGGTCACTGTCTACAGACTGGAATTTATGCCAGCATGCACTGTGTGAGAGGTAGATAACACATGGGAAGGTCACGAGCCAATCATAAGTCAAACACACACAAGCCTCGTTTTCAAGCCAAGCCAAGTTTTCTGTGGTTGGTTTCATAACATCTGAATTTCAATTTGATTTAAATAAATGTAATGTTGTAACATGTTTTTCTTTTGTTTTGCAACAGCCCTGAGGTCAGTTTTGATAAATGTTAAAGGTGAAGAAACCAACCAGATCAAAAAATTTACAGCCAAAGTATGACCATTTATAACCCAAAAAGACGCTTAAAACGGATTCATGCCCTTACTTCAAGCCGACTCGATGGCTGTAATGCACTATTTACTGACCCCCAGAAGAAAACCACTGAGAGACTTCGGCTCATTTAAAACTCTGCAGCTCTACTATGAACCAGAACTAAGAGCAGAGAGCAAATTAGTCCAGTTTCAGCTGCTCTGCACTGGCTTCCAGTAACATTCAGGACCAATTCTATGGTCCTCCTCCTCGTATACCAAGCCCTTAATGAGCCAGGACCAAGATACATCACTAACTCCCTTGTTCACTGTTTGAAGAACTCTGCGATCATCTGCTGCTGGAGGTTTCCAGAAACAGCTGAAAGAAAATTGGGGATGCAGTCTTTGTCAATGATGCCCAAAAGCTGTGGAACACACCACCAGTGGATATCAGGAAAGCAGCTCACTGAATATGTTTAATAGAAAGCTAAAAACTGATCTCTTCACTTCGGCCTTTAACGCTTGTTATTTTTACTATAATCAGGTGAATTTTATTCTCTATCTTGTTTTGCATTGATTTTCTGTCCCTGTTTTTATGTTCATTCCAGCAAATGTTTTTTCTTATTATTTTTTATGTGTAGTGCTTGGCACATGTGATTTTTTGTAAAGGAGTTTAGGCTGTATTTCTTGTATGAAAGATACTATACCAATAAAGTTTATTATGTTTCTTTGGATGTTTCTAATGTTTCAGGCTGTTTTCAAGAAGTGTTTCTGTTAACATGATGTGCTCCAGTACCCAGAGTGCTTTGTGTTTGCCTCAGCAGCAGTCTTTGTGTTTCTTAAATCAACTTGTCGACTCAGCGATGAGTTTGTAGGTCAATGAACAAACAGAGCATCGCTGTGCCAACTGACTGCGGCTGCCTCACTTCTTGTGGACCTGCAAGGGTTTAACTTTATCAACATCAGCAACAATTTGGTCCAGCAGTCAGAGGAGGAAGTGGAGGGGCCTCTCAGTCTGCCGACCATCACTTCAGTTTTTACCTGCGAACAAAGAGCCAAGTGTCGGGTTTCTACGTCACTATGACTGCTTTTGTGGAAGTGCGAAAACAGAGTGGAGCTCAGTCCTGATTCTGATCTCTGAAAACAAATCACCTGAACAGGAAACAGAGAGGGTGACCTCAAACTGACCATCAAGACTAGAGTCAGCCTGGATCATAAAATCACCAAGAAAACAACTAATCTGCAGCATGAATATCACCTGACCTGAAAATATGTTCTGATCTGAGTTCCACATTTTATCTGAACTTTTCATCTTGTTTCAGATTCCAAAATGACATGTGTGGTTGCATTTGGTCTTGATAATGTCTCCTACAGGCTCAAGTGTTTAAATTACATCATGATGATTCATCAGTTCTTAGTCTCACCAGTTACAAGTTTGTCCTGATGGTGGGGCCAGAAGAAAACTCATGGAATCATGGACATTGAAAGGATTCATCCTCGAAGGAGCATGAATGAGACTTTAATCGGATGTTTAAATCTGTCTGTGGGTGTCTGTTTGTCTGTTTTTTTTTTTAAATAACTAGTGATGAGAATGTTGACTGTTAAATGGTGAAGCTAAAAAAAGAGCAAAAATGCAATTATATAGAGGTGGTAACATTTTTTGTACAATAAAGAAACAACCAAAAGCTGATGTTTTACTATTTTTGTTTAACCATTTAAATAATTTTAAACCCAGCAGTCTTTGGCTTTCTTCTGAATCAAAATTTCTGCCAGGAATGTTGTGCAAATATCAATAGTTAACTTAAATAATAATGATAATAATACTACAACCCTCATTACAAAAAAGTTGGGACGTTGTGTAAAATGTAAATAATCATTCACAATCACTGTTTTCTGAAGTGCTCCTGCGTCCATGTAGTAATCCAATCATGTGTTCACAAAGTGGTGAACCTCGCTCCACCCTCGATGATCGACTGAGCCTTTCCAGGAGGCCCCTTTCATACCCAATCATGATCCTATCACCTGTTACCAATGAGCCTGTTTACCTGTGGAATGTTCCAAACAGGTGCTTTTGTAGCATTCCACAACTTTCCCAGTCTTTGCAACGTGTTGCTCCATCGGATTCAGAATAAGCAGATATTTACAGAAATCAATGAAGCTGATGAGGAAAAACATTAAATATATTGACTTTGTGCTGTTTTCAGGAGAGTTTATGTCAGAAAGGATTAACAAGTTATCACATTCTGTTTTATTTATGTTTTACACAGTCCCAACTTTGTAGAATCGGGGTTATAATAGTAATAAAAAAAAATAATAATAAAAATGTTTGGCTAAGCAGCCAGTTGAACGCATTTCTTGAAAGTACTCAACATCAGAGACAACACAGGTTGAGCCTTCAGTAAACAGTCAAACGTATCAAAAATGATCCTCTAACATGTTTTCTGTAACAATAGAAAACAACAGACAAACAATGGAATCCAACAGACAAACCGCAGAAATAAACGTAGAAGATAAAGTGTTGCATAGAATTCTTAAGTCGTTCCAATGTGGAAAACAGTCTCTCCCAATGAGAAACACAATGCTTCATCACCAAACATAAATACTTTTATCATTACTGGGAAAGAGCTGATCTGATGTGTTTCCTGCTGTCAGCAGGAAGTATTTCTAAAATCTTTATGAGCAGCCACACTCTTCCACAATCATGTTCTGGATGTCTTTCTTGATGATCTTCTGCTCTTCGTTGTAGTAGAGCATTGACATAGCACGCAGCCTCGTTGGCACGCAGCACGACTTGATGTTTTGAAATGGACTGTAGCCCCTCATACGATAATGATTGATGACCGTTGAATGGAAAGAGAGGGACGAGCCACTGATGCTCGCCATGTGATTTGGACAGTCACCCTCGCAGTAGTTGGCATGGTAACCTGCTGGAGCGATAATCCAGTCATTCCAGCCGATGTCTCTGAAGTTGACGTAAAACTGTCTTTGGCAGCAGACGTGTATCTTCCCGTCACACTCCAGACCTCGTTTGACTCGATGCTGAGACGCCTCCTCTCGAGTTCGCAGCGCCACCATGAGGAATGGTCGATGAGACTGTCCTCGCTCTCCTGCTCGCTCACCGTTGGCAGGAACCAGGACAGGCAAGGCACCGGCCTCTGTGCACAGCAGGCAGGAAACCTGCAGGCTGAACAAGCTTCCGCCACCATCCAACAGAGTCTGAATAATGGGAGAGATGCTGAGGGTGTGCCAGCCGCTGCGCCGAGTATCCACCATCTTTTCTGAAACACACTCCTCCCGATCATCCACTTGCAGCAGCAGCTGCAGCATCACTTTGCCTTTTGCTCGGTTTCCTTTCGACACCTTCAGGAAGATCCAAACATTTGCCTGTTCTACCAGCATCGAGCTGTCACCCTCCTTTGAAATGTCAAAGTTCACAGTGTTCATAGAGTTTCCTGCAGTAGAGAGCACAGTTAGCATGTTTGCAGGAATTATTACATTCATCAGCTCATAAAAGAAACATTTGCAATATAAAAATGAGACAGTAAAGAAAGACATCACCTAACAGAAGGTCTCTGCTGGACTGGACGTGTCTCTACTACATGCTACTGGTCTGTACTGGAAAGTACTGGTCCCTACAGATCTTTATCTTGATTTCATATTTGTGTAATACAAAACCAAACCTGATGACAAACAAATGTATTTTCACTTCAAGAGAAGATAATGAGTATAAAGATATTCTGTTTCTCTTTGTCCCTCATTGAGAAGCAAAACGAAGCTCTCAGTCATCTGAACTCTACACTTCTAAATAATGACAAACATTTTATTGACACCAGATTGATTTCAATTTTAAAAATTATTGTTTCCTTCTTTGAAGTACAACATGAACATCTGAGGATAAACTGAAGAAAACGTCATCTATTTTGTCCTGCTCGTTTTTCTATGAAGTGAGCAATTATAAAGATAAAGACGCTGTGACCCTGCTGTCTGAACTGCCCCTTCTGTTTTGTCTTCCTCTCATTTGAATGAACAAAGAAAATGTCATTATTAATAAAAGCATGAATGGAGCCGCTGCCTCTAAATATACTCAATATGTGCAGAAACACTAAAAAAAGAAAGGCCTGGTTTCAGGGAATGCCGTTAACAAGGCCACACACACACACACACACACACACACACACACACACACACACACACACACACACACACACACACACACACACACACACACACACACACTCTCTCTCTCTCTCTCTCTCTCTCTCTCTCTCTCTTTGTCTCTTCTGCCAAATAATTACTGAGGCCCAGATTTTTCTGAATGAAGAGATTATTTACGGCCTGAGCCCACTCGGTATGCCCCCCTCTTGTTACTGTCCTCTAATTTCAAGCCTTTGAGGACCTTTTTAATTGAAGATTCCTCTCAAAGAGGAGACTATTTATAGCACAAAGCCATTCTGTACATTTATGTAAGCAAACAAGTGATGGGACAATGTGAGCAGTAACGAGCTGGTTCACGCTCACAGAAAACTTTAAAACAGTCCGATCGCTTGTTTTCTGTCAGATTATCTGTCAGATTATCTGTTATCCATTACAAACAAATGTATCATCCCTGAAGCATGTTGTTCATGTTCAAAGTTGTAACTCATCATCTTCTCGATCCTTCACTGTATTCAGGGTATGAACTTCTTCAGATCACCCCAGAGTAGTATTTATTGTTGTTGTTACAGCTCAGCGAACAGTTGGACAGACACCCAGAGTGTCCTCATCTGACTTTAAATGACATTTTATCTGATAGAAACTGTCATTCATTGTTCTTGTGCTGACAGTTTTGAATTCTTCACATCTCCGATTTTAAGAAGGTGAAACACTGTGACTCTTATTCATCCTCATGTATTCTGACATCCTGATGAACCACAACAGCACTGGACTGATGACTTAAACAGGGTCTCTTTTAATTGCACAACTTAATAAAACAGTCTTCGATTCAGTTTGTGATAGAAAAAGACGAACTGACGATTGTTTTACTACTGACGAGGAGACTGACGCTCGTGCAGATTTTATACAGACTTAGAATCAGTTTCCCATGACTAACTTTGGAATTTCTTTCAGATTAGCTTCTTATTTAACTTTCAGTTTGAAGTCACAGTGATGTCGTCTGACTAAAAACAACCTGACTCAACTTTTGTCAGAACTTCATCCAGCAACACACTGCATTGAGTGAATGCGGACATACATCACACATTGCTGATGGTTGACTTTTCAATGTAAACACTGTATTTCTACTATTGGATTAAACCATTGTCTCTGTGGAAACCTCCTATCTGAGTATTATAAACCTCTGGGGTGAACCCTCAGACTCACTAATCTGTCACTCAGGACTGGACAAACTGAAACAGATTTCATTAAACAACACTCCAGCACAAAGCCTTCAGCTGTTTTAACACAGGACTGATTTCAGTTTTAGAGCCAAAATAATGTGTTTATGGTCTTTGACTTCATAATGATGATCTCTGTTTACACTTAAAATAACTTTTCTATATTAAATCATGTCAGATGTTCCTGAGAAAATGAAGGTTACTGAGTCTTTTTCACCCTCCTTCATGTTGGCTTCACTGCCATCTTCTGAATCACAGAAATGGGGGAGAAATCACATGGCTGCAGCTGCCAAATCAGCGCTCTGCATGAAACCTGCACTACACAGGTGTGTTCAGGTTCATTACTGATGGAAATTTACATTGTGTGAGAAAAGAGAGAAAAACATAACTAAAAACAGACTGCACTCAGAGATAGAGTCAATAGAATCAGACTGTGTGGCTGCCGCTGGATTCTTACTGTGGAAATCTGTAAACAAACTTTGAACTTTTTGGAATTTTGTGAATGAACTGATAAGAGACCACACAGACAGGCAGACATCTGTAGTGCAGCTGATGGTCAGTTAAGTAGAATCTGAGTCGACTGACATTACTGAGTTCATGAGAAGGGATCCGTTCCATGTTCTGGCAGTGTTGAGGCAGGAACATGATTATTCAGGCTTTATGTTGACACCTGTCTGTTTTTTTTTTTTTTACAGATTTTGGGTAGAACCTTGACATGTTGTGTCAAACAGAGCCCCTGATTGTTTGACGCCTATGTAGGTTCATAGAGATGTTTCCATGTCTCTGAGCAGAAGAATAACTCCAGCCTCAGTGAACTCTGCAACTGTGTAACTGTAATAATAACTCTGTAATTCTGTTATTGTAACTCTCACTCTGGAACTGTTACTCTAGTTGTAACTCTGTATCTGACTAACTGTAACTCTATAACTTTGGAACTATGTAAATTTCAAGTGTAACTGTACGTCTGTCACTCTGTAATTTTGTAACTGTAACTCTGTATCTATATCCCGGTAACCTTAACGGTAACAGTAACTCAAGCTGTAATGAAGTTTGTAACTGTACAGCTGTAACTCTGCATCTCTGTGTTTTCTTCAAGCTGCTGAAGCTAAAATTAAAGTGACATTTCTGTTTGGCTGCCAGACTTACCGGGTTCTGCAAACACGATCATTTCAGAGGGTGGTTCAGGTGGAGTTGAGGCCCCGGGACCTTGGCCCTCCTCCTGGATCTCCACGCTGCCATCTTCGGCCACTCGGCCAACGTGGAGTTTCTTGATGACGTTGAGCAGAGCGGCACGTGGGACTGGCTGTGTCAGGTTGGGCCGAGTGCTAAGGTGCAGCATGTTGAGAATGTGACGCTTCACCGCCTCTACCATGTCACTCTGTTCTCCTGACAAAGATGAGTTCTTCCTCATCTGAGACAGAGAGCAGGATGGACAGTCCGAGGCCGGCGCCCTCTCCCGGAGCTGAGATGCCACGTCAACCTCTGGTACTGAAGAGGCCGTCGGAGAGGAGTCAACAAGAAGACCGATGGCCATGAAGAAAAACATGGCGAACAGAGAGGTCATGATGGGTTATGGCTGACCCTTATTCTTCAACACTGACAGTAGATTCTGCAGAGACTCACAATATCAGTACAGTCAGTAATGCAGCAGTTCTTGATGCAGAACCAGGGAGCAGCTGGTGAACAACACAGTGGCTGTAGCGTTAGTAGAGTCTTTCTGGTGTTTGAGGTGAGTGAGGAAATAGAACAAGAACAGACTTCAACAGCCAATGGTGAAGTAAAAAATTCCCACAGAGTATCAGCAGAGTTCACGCAGGAAGACAGAGCAGGTGTTGTTCTGGTCCTCAGTCTGGTCTGTGTTGCAGGTCTGGTCCTAATGGTTATGGTCCTTCGTGGTCCTGATGGTTTGGTGGTCTGAGCTGAAAGCACACTGAGTGCAGGGTCACTCTACTCTTCCTCTCCTCTGTTACTGTAATTATACCTCTCTGCCTGTTTAATCCCTCCCTCCATCCACAGAGGTATTTCCCTGTGAGTAAAACACACACACACACACACACACACACACACACACACACACACACACACACACACACACACACACACAGTGAGTAGTCTCAGAATATCTCAGGACTGTTTGTGGTGTTTCCTCCTGAATGAACGTCACGACAGAAGAAGAGGAGGAAGGAGGGAAGAGGAGGAAGAGAGAGTGTCCCTGATTCATTCATACCACACACACACACACACACACACACACACACACACACACACACACACACACACACACACACACACACACACACACACACACACACACACACACACACACACAACCTGATGACTCAGCACAGCGTCATCATCACCTCACGTGGAGGAGAAACTCTGTTGGTGTGAAGTTAATTTTTAGACTGAAAAAAGAGACTTTGTTGTTATAATCAGAGTCCTGCACACAGCAGATGGAACATGCTCAGAACAGACTGTCTCTCTCTCTCTCTCTCTCTCTCTCTCTCTCTCTCTCTCTCTCTCTCTCTCTCTCTCTCTCTCTCTCTCACACACACACACACTCACACACACACTGTGACATCAGCACGCCCTCTTCTGGTGGGAGTCAGGTGTTACAGTGTCCTCCTCACCTAAGCTGTGTCCTCTCACTCACCTTTTGTCTCCTGTCTGTCCCAGTAACATGAAAAAAAATTGGTTCCCGTTATGACAAAATGTTTCACTTGATGCGGTTACATTTCAGGAGGCTCTTCAGTTATTTTAGTTGGAAATATGAGATAAATGAATGCATGAATTTAATAAATTCCTTCTCAGGCCTTTGTTTTGTCCATAATAACCACTTTTAAAGAGATTTTGAACACCTTTTTATCTTTGACCTCATAGTATCAGTGAAAACAACCTTTTTAAACAAAGTCTGTGTGGCAATGTTGCCATGTCTGTACTGCAGTCTTTTCATGTCTGTATTGCACTGTTGTGATATCTGACCTGCAGCCTTGTCATCAATGTAGTGTGTCTGGTCTGTAGTCAGTCTTCTCATATCTGCATTGTAGTGTTGAGCTCCAGTTACAGTTTGGACCTTTGCTGCTCTCTGGTGGATGCTTTTGAAACAGCAAACGGCACCCTTTTAACTCGGAATGGGTTAGAAGAAAGTTTTGAAACCAGACCACAATTTACACAATATATGTATTGTGTTGAAGTGGAGTGTTGTAGTGTGTTTGATAAACTAATAACTGAGTCACCTGTATAAATCAGAATCCAAATCACCTGTTTTGACCCAATGTGAACACATACAAGAAATTTCTAAGAAAAATGCAAACTGCTGAACAAGGACAACAAGAACATAAAAAAAAGTGTTAAAAACCCTCTCACTCCCCAAGGGAGCTGGTGTGTGTCTTTCTCCTCAAGCTAGGGTCCCCTACCTCAGTATCTCAGTATCTTAGCTGTTCCTAGGACTGTACTCTTGTGCACAGACACCTCAGATGTTGTTCTTGGAATCTGGTGAAGCCACTCTCACAGTTTCTGGGTCACTGCCCCCAGTGCTCCGATTTCAACTGGTAACACCGTTGCCTTTACTCACCACATCTTCTCTAGCTCCTCTTTCAGCCCTTGGTATTTTTTGAACTTCTCATGTTCCTTCTTGATGTTGCTGTTGCTTGGCTGTGGCTGACTTCCTTACAGCCTCCTCATGGTTCCCATTGGCATGTGGTATCCCAGGGAATTTGTAGCTGTCCTGAGCATCTGCAATGCTGCCTTCTGTTAGTTCAACCCCCTCCGTTCTGATCATCTTCCTTCTCTTTGATACCATCCACCCACATTTATCTATTCCGAATGTCATCCCAATATCATTGCTGTAGATCCTAGAGATGTGTGGAATTGATGTCTCACTCATTACTGGCATACAGCTTGATGTCATCCATGTAAAGGAAGTGGCTGATGGTCATTATGCTTCCGAACTGGTATCCCTAGCTAGGGCTGGGCGATATGGCTGAAAACTCTATTGTGATATAAGTGTTTTATATCGGTCGATATCGATAATTATTGATATTTTTTATGACCTATTTAAAATAAGGACCAGGAGAAAAATACATTCAATTTAAACATTTTTATTTTAAATTGAATCTTCCTCTGATTATAATCCCTCAGCTATCAAGGTGGAAAGGAAATGTCAACACAACCATGGAAAACACTCAAATAATAAATGTAAAAAAAAAAAAGTGTAAAAATGTAAACAGAGAAACCTGAGAACTTTTTTTCTGCAGGTTTAGTGCAGAAAGTTCACGAGCTGATTCACCTTCGGCTGAATAAAATGTTTTCAGATATGTGCAGTGTTTTGGAAACATAGCAGAAACTGAGGTAGACTTGACATCTGTAACATACAAACAAACAAACAAACAAACAAAGACAGCACAGTAACACTGACTGAACTATAAAACCAGCCTAGACATAAGAACAACTTCAGTCGCTCTTCTTACTCTAAACATACAAGCATCAAACACGAGACAATGAGAAGGCGCAACCAAACTTGCTAATATTACATGATTGGTGTGTTAGTGTGTCTCTCTCACTGATTAGCGATTACTCCCTACGTTGCTAGGTTACCTGAGAGCGAGTGCCTTTGTTCATGCAACCAACCTTGCTTAGCAACTTCAGGTTTCTTCCGACGAAGAAAAAAAAATTATCGAATGTTTTATCGAATGCATTTTTTATTGATATTGATGACGTGTCTATCGCGAGACATATCACTATTGTTTTATATATATGTGTGTGTGTGTGTGGGATGTAACGAAACCAAAAACTCACAGTACAATAATACCTTGCTAAAAATATTTATTGCGATATTTTTAAAACATGCTGCTACATGCCTCACGCAGTGGCCTATGTTCAAACCTGCTGGTGAAGCCAGGTTTAAGATAAGGTAAAACTTTGTTCATCCCACGCTAAGTAAATCAAATTGTTACAGTCAACAAAAGTATAAAAAGAGAGGCATAAAAAGATCAAAAAGGCAATGAAAAGGGAAACAGAATAATAAATAAAAACTAGACAAATTCCCCTCGGCGGGAAATTTGGAGAGTGATACAGTGTGCAAACGCTGGCCTGTGCGCGTGCCTATCAGTGACAATGCTAAGCTGACATTAGCAAGTCCAAAACACATTGAAAAGGTCTCAAACGCCCTTAGAATGCCTTTACCAATCATTTTAATGTATGTTAGCATGTTAGCATTAGCATGCTAACATTAGCATGTCACATAACACATTAAGAACCTCTGAACCATCATTAGAACGCAATGAACATTCATTTTAACGTATGTTAGCATATTAGCATTAGCATGCTAACATTAGCATGTTAGCACAACAACCCGACATCACTAGTCAAACCTCCACGCACCAAGAAGTTCATAGGACCTCATGTTAGCATTAGCATGTTAGCATTGTGGCTAATGCTAACAGGCCAACATCACTCATTACATGACTAACACATATAACTCACCAGTAGGTAGCTTGGCTGTGGCTGGTTAGCATGTCACTACAGAGCTTAATGGAGAACTGATCATTTGACTGAGCTGCACAGCTAAAGCTCCGTGTGTGTGTGTGTGTGTGGGAGAGGCACTCAGGCTCATAGGTTGCCATGGCAACTCGAGATCAGGCCACCTGCGGGTCTGTGAGACTCTGAGAAACGTCTGAATTTGGCCTCCGCGCACCCTCCGAACAAACGCTTCTCACGCCGACACCGAAACTCCTATTGCCGAAATTTCTTCACCGTGAGAGCCACAAGGCTTTGCTGTACACTCTGATCACTTTCTTTTTTCGCTGGGCTGAAAAATGCGGATTTTACAGCGAGTCAAAAAACAGCTGGTTTCTGTCTCTCCTGTTTTTCATTTGTATTGGACCTTATGGGCGAGGTCAGAGGCGCTCTCGTCGCTCAGAGGCTCACAACTCAAAAACCGTAAGTCCTATCGCTTAGCCAGGCACATCGTGAGAATCAGCGCAAGCGGCACTACAACCTTGGAAAGTTTCGCGCACGTAGAGCGAAATTTATGCTTTGGAGGAGCGTGGAAAGACAAAAGTTTCACACAATTTTCACAGCTTCTCTCCACTCTGGCAGTTAATCCCCTCCACTCTAGCGCGAACATTCCGTGCAATACACACCCATTATAAACTCAGAATTTCTCCCAAAACGCTCACGGTCATTGAACTGCGACTGCTCGAAAACTATACGACCTATCAAAACGAGACTTAACACACCCATACATGAGACTTGTGTCTACGTTTTAAAGTTGGAACGGCGTCTCTAGGTCAAAGTATGCCGGAGCAGTAGTCCTTTGAAAAAGGAGGAGATTTTGTCGCATTTTTCGGCTCGTCCCATTCATTTCTTATGGGATTTTTTCGTGTTCGTATTCTGTAGAGAAAAATAATAGCACACCGAGTCCGATCGAGCCGCACGTTTTGATATATCATTCGCCTGGGTGCTCTCAAAACTGTAGGACTAGTAGCGAATCAAAATTTGTACGGAAGAAGAAGAAGAAGAAGAAGAAGAAACACGCAGAAGAACAATAGTGGTTCAGTGCTTAGTATCACTAATAATGAACTATGTATATGTTCATTATGTACAGTTAGGTCTAGAAATATTTGAAGAGTGACACAATTTTCATAATTTTGGCCCTGTATGCTACCACAATGGATTTGAAATGGAACAATCAAGATGAAATTGAAGTGCAGACTTTAGCTTTAAAGTCTAATGTGCTCAGGTGTGAGGTTGGTCCTGTTGGAGAGGGTGCTGCCCCGTAGCAGTCATTTTCTTACCTTCTTTGCTGCTTCCAGGGTGGGGATGCATGTGAAGAGAGAGGTGATCATAAGATACCATAGTTTCATCTGAGTCCAGTTTTAAGTTTGCCACTTTGTTGGCAAAATCCTGGGAGTTTTTGAAGTGATGGGGAGTGTTGCCTATGCCAACATCCTGGAGAGTCTTCTTCACTTCACTGTATGTTGTGAAGAGGTTCTTCTTTACCATGGAAAGGCCTGAAGATGGCCTTCACTTGCATTGAGAGCTCCAATTGCGTGTTGTTGATTCACAGCAACAGCTTCCAAATGAAAATGCAACACCTGATATCAACTCCAGGCCTTTTATCTGCTTAATTGATGAAGAAATAACGAGGGAATAGCCCACACCTGCTCATGAAACAGCTTTTGACTCAACTGTCCAATTACTTTAGGTCTCTTGAAATGAGGGGACTATGTAGGGCTGGGCAATAAAACGATAACGATATGTGTCGCGATAGACACGTAATCAAGATCAATAAAAAATGCGTACGATAAAACATTCGATAATTTTTTTTCTTCGTTGGAAGAAACAGTTGCTAAGCAAGGTTGGTTGCATGAACAAAGGCACTTGTTCTCAGGTAACTGAGCAATGTAGGGAGAAATCGCTGATCAGTGGGCGTGACACACTAGCACGCCAATCACGTAACATTATCAAGTTCGGTTGCGCCATTTCATTGTCTTGTGTTTGATGCTCCGCGAGGAGTGAGATGAGAAACAGAAAGTGAGCGCTGCAGCAAGCGAAGAAATCGTCGATAAAACAGGGAAAGTCAGCTCAGTATGGAGTTTTTTGGATTTTATAAGTCGGACCGTCGTCAGACCAATGTGGTCTGTAACTTATGCAAGACTGTCGTCCCCACCAAGACCAGTAACACCACAAACTTATTGAACCAGCTTAGCCGCGCTCACTCTTTGGAGCGCAGCCGTATTCGCCAATGTCCGCCAACCGCAGCCCACCGACAAGCAGCTGACCGCCATGCAGAGGTATCTGCTTCAGTGCCTGATGACAAATCATCTAAAAGGCACGAAGACGTAACGGAGGCAGCGGCATCTCATACAGCTAAAGACACGCTTCACTGAGCACTGAGGAGAAGCCAGCTTACAAACAGCTCTTACAAGTTTACGTGCTGTGTTTCCAAAACACTGCACATATCTGAAAACATTTTATTCAGCAGAAGGTGAATCAGCTCGTGAACTTTCTGCACTAAACCTGCAGAAAAAAAGTTCTCAGGTTTCTCTGTTTACATTTTTACACTTTTATTTGCATTTATTATTTGAGTGTTTTCCATGGTTGTGTTGACATTTCCTTTCCTTTCTGCCTTGATAGCTGAGGGATTATAATCAGAGGAAGATTCAATTTAAAATAAAAATGTTTAAACTGAATGTATTTTTCTCCTGGTCCTTATTTTTAATAGGTAATAAAAAATACCAATAATTATCATTATCGACCGACATATAACACAGTTTTCAGCCATATCGGCCAGCCCTAGTACTACGTATGAAAATGTTTGCAATTCCTAAACCCTTCCTCCAATTTTGATGGAAATATCCTCAAATTAAAGCTTAAGTCTGCACTTCAATTTCATCTCAGTTATTTCATTTCAAATCCATTGTGGTAGCATACAGGGCCAAAATTATGAAAATCGTCTCACTGTCCAAATATTTCTGGACCTAAGTGGACAAGATTCAATATTCAATTCAATTCATCCATCCATCCATCCATCCATTATCTATACCGCCTATCCCTTTCGGGGTTGCGGGGGGCTGGAGCCTATCCCAGCTACAATGGGCGAGAGGCGGGGTACACCCTGAACCGGTCGCCAGCCGATTGCAGGACCAATTCAATTCAATATTCCTTAATTTGTCCCGCGAGGGGAAATTCCAAATGGAAGATTATAAGAATACTGTTGAACATGAGTCAAATATGCATAATAAATACAGTGTTTGCAGTATTGCAAAGCAGAAAAAACTATAAAACAGTAAAAATTGTGTAATATTGCACAACATGTAATGGATGTGTGTATGGTAGTAAAGAAATAGTAAATAAATAAATTAGTATAACACAGTGCTGTATTAAATGATGTTGACAGTTAAAATGTTAGATGATGCTGGTGTTAAACCGTCTGACAGCTGTTGGAATGGAGGACCTGCAGTAGTGTTCTATCACACACTGTGGATGCATCAGCCTGTTGCTGAAGGGGCTGTTTAAAGCCCCCACTGTCTCATGCAGGGGGTGGAACTGTGAATATATAATTTGCAATTTTTATGTAAGTGGATGTTTTGGTAATAGAGGGCAATTGAGACTGTATGAATAATTGAACTATTAACTGGCCTGTGGGAAGAGACTGTTTATTGTGGATATTTTTTGTGCACAGCTTTGTAGCACCAACCAGAGCGGAGAAGTTGGAACAGGTTGTGTCCAGAGGCGTGATGGGTATTCAGTGATGTTTTCCACCTTTCTTCTGACTCTGAATGCACTGACCTGAGTGTTTTAATGTGTAAATAATGTGAGCTGCTGACACTTTTCCATCCTACTTGTGCAGTGTGATCCAGGATTTGATCTGGCACTATATTTTTTTAATATGGATCTCAGGTCATACCGGAACAAAGGGCTAAAATTCAAGTAAAGTCATAAGTCACTGGTGTTAAAGTCGAGTTTTTATCTCTTAAGTCTTTTTTTATTTTTCATTTTCATATGAAGGAACATTTCCTAGTTAATTAAGTATGTATGTGGTATGTGGGTGTGTGTATGTTTGTGTGTGTGGGTATGTATGTCGGTCCGTATGTCTATGTATGTGCGTGAGTGTGTATGTAATTGTGTATCTATGTGTATATTTGGGGGGGTGGGGGGGTTGGAGGTTTCGGGTTATCAAAGTGTTTTGTATTGTTTTGTTTTTGTTTTTACCCTTTGTGAGGCACTCTGTGTTACTGCATTGTATGAAAAGTGCCATAGAAATAAAGTTGATTTGATTTGATTTGATTAAAAACAAATAGTGAAGTGTGGCTGTCTTTGAAACCGTCTTTAAAACCAGCATTTACTAACACAGCACTAGGTCTGACACCTGCTCTGATGACGTAAGAATTTAGCATGTTTTACATCACTTCCTGTTGTTTACTGGACAGGGCAGTCAGAAAGTGAACCCAAAAATAGCACATACATAATCTGCTCCACCTGTACACAAACACCTTCAGATGACCTGCTGAGAGACATGTTGACTTTACTTGACCTCAACATTTTTACATGTAAACTGACTGTTTGCTCACACTGATGGAAAATGCTGCTACACCTATCCTACCTACCCTTCTATCATTATGATAGCAAACAGGAGGTTGACTGAAACAATCCAATCAGCGGACGGAGTGTTGTCGCTAAACCCCGCCCCTCCCCTCCAACACACACACACACACACACACACACACACACACACACACACACACACACACACACACACACACACACACACTCACACACACCTCCCCCTTCTGTCAGGACGTCTCTCTCTCTCGCTGTTAATCCGTCTCTCTCTCTCTCTCTCTCTCTCTCTCTCTCTCTCTCTCTCTCTCTCTCTCATACAGACATCATGGCGGAAATCAAAACTGGAATCTTCGCTAAAAACGTGCAGAAACGACTGAACCGCGCGCAGGAAAAGGTAAGAGCTTACGGTTATGATGATGTGATGGAGGATGAGGATGAGGATGAGGAAAGAGGTGGCGGTGAAGGACAGATGGTGGAGGACTGGGGTATATGAATGTGCAGCTGGTTGGAGGCTGCAGGCCTGTAGAGCGTCTGATATTATTCGCGTCTTTTCCGGGTTTTACGTTATTTTATTCTTTTGATTATCAGCTGTTGATCCGCGCAGACAGACTGACGTCATGTTTCCAAAATCTGCTCAAAAAATCATCAGAAACTGAGGGAGAGCGTCTTGATTGGCTGAAGCAGACCGACGGCGGATTAGCATTGACTCTAACGCTCATAATGACGTCACATTTGCGGTGAAATATGTGACGTGTGTATTTCATGTTTAAAACAAGTGACTGCCAGGAGGTGTTTCCTGCTCCAAGGTCGGCAGAAGGGGAGGCGGGGATGCCCTCTCTGTGACGTGATGGCGTCATCTCTGACGCCAGATCAGCTACCTGCACGTTAGGTTATTTATAGGAGAGGGCTGCTGCACTGCTGATGGTACACCGTATTCTGTGACCTGAACAGGATTTTCAGGGTTAAATTTAGAAATATTCTCTTATTCTGATTGGACAGTGAGGACTGTCCATGGTGCTGAAATATTCCCTGGGTCTTCAGGTTTGCATCTCAGCAGTAACCAGGCAAAGTCCTCGGTCACATAGTATTGGTGTTTTGGAAATTTCACTACACGTCTCAATGAATCTTAGAGGCATTATCTCACTCAGGCATTTTTCATATTCAGCTTCTTTGTTAATCTGAGTTAGTGTTGGTGTCTGTCTTTGAGCAGATCACCTGATAGAGTTACATTACACAGACACACTTGAATTATGGCTGAACAGCTATCTGTATGGACAGACAGCCAAGCAACGACATCACAGGAAGGTGACATTTGATGAGTCCATACAGGACAGAAGAGTTTTGCTTCAGCTGAACCAGCCAACATCTGTCACACTGTGAATCCTGAAATGCAACCCAGACTGTGAGTCTATTAAATATTAAACACATAGCAGTCACTGTGAGCTGAGCTACATCACTGCTTAGGTTTAGTTTGTATTTCTGTCTCTCTGCTTGTTTCTGATGTGAAGGAACTCAAACAAACCTCCTGTCTCTTCAAAACACAGTCAAATGTAAAACTGGCATTATGTTCATTCAAACAACCATTATCAACATTTTAGTTGCTGTTTACTTCCTGTCCACAGCACAACAGCTGCTTTCAGACCTTTTAATACAGAAAACAACTAAATTGTTATTGTTATTGGTGTTTTCAGATGGTGTTTTTTTTTTTTATTAGTGCTGTCAATCGATTCAAATATTTAATCGTGATTAATCTCATGAATGTCATAGTTAACTCGGGTTTAATCGCAAATTAATCACACATTTTTATCTATTCTAAATGTCCCACTAATTATCATTTTAATACTCTCATCAACATGGAAAAGTGGACGGGCTTGCTTTGTGCAAATGTTTTTTTATTGAAAACAACAACATGTAGTGTTATATTTCACACTAACATTCTCACTTTGAGCAGTCGTTCACATTTGAATGAATCAAATCTCACACAATTTAACACCGTCAATAAACAGATGACAAAAAAAAAAAAAAAACTTGGTTACGAAAAAGCACCTTCAGCAGCCCTTTCTAAGGGATCAAAACAGGGTGATACAACATAAAGTTACAAAGGTCACATCATTGTAAACTAGGACTCAGCCTATAGTGCAGTTGGCTTAAACTTTCCTTTCTTAAGTTTCCTTTAAACTTAATAGCATCCATATGCCTCTGTCGAAAACCATCCATTGTCGCCTGGTTTTGACAAGGATGAGGCGGAGAATTCGCATTTGCTGTGTGTTTGGCCCTGAAGTGGTATTTCAGACTGGATGTGCTGCAGTGATAACTCAGTTCACACCGACAACACACACAGAAAACTTCGGTCTTGTCAGTTGACCCATCTGGCAGCTTTTTGAAAACTAAACTTTCCATTCAGAATCTTGTTTGCATCCATTTCGGCGTTTTGCGCTTGACATCCACACAAACTGCTAGCCAACTGTTTTTACAGCTAGTGACCAAACATGTGCGTGGGGCGTGTCTATTGTTTTGTTTCCGGTTTACAACCAGATCCTGCAGTTTTTGTTACATTACTAGCAGTGGCCACAGCTTATAAAAAACTACAAGTTCACTAGGTTACAAAGAGCGTTAATCTCGGGATAAAAAAATGACGTTGTTAAAATTGATTTGTGTTAATGCGTTAATAATGCGATATTTTTGACAGCACTAGTTTTTATCTTAAACTCAGTGACGTGTATGTCGACAATGCTTAATATTTCTAATAATAATAAAAGTGGTGAGACAGGATAAAACATAAAATATTTTAGGACTGAGGCAAGTAAAATCAGATGCTTACAATAAAAGCAAATGAAAAGGATTAACATCCCCAACAACAAAGACAACAACAATAATGATAAATAAACAGATGAGACGTGTCAGGAAAAAACAGTCGTGGTAGCATTAATAATAGGTTTTTGAGGAATGATTTAAAAGATGTCAGTATCCTGCAACCTCAGATCCTCAGGCCGTTCTTTTCCAGGTTTCAGGTCTTAAGACCAAGACCAAGATGCCGCCACGGACGGCTGTCTCGGTGTGTTGGTACGTGTTGTTTTGTTTTGTGTGTTAAATCTGTTTTTTGTGACGGTACCCAGTGTCTTTCACCAGAGATGAGCTCATGAACATCAGGGGAAGATTTATTTCCTAATTTTCTGCTGCCAACAGTGGAAATTTTGGACATTCTGGTCAAAGGTGTGCTCACCTTTGCTCACACAGTGAAACACCAGAGGAGAGGAAAACGGGCTGGTGCGCCTCCGCCAGCGCGGAATACGCACAGCGTTACCGGGTATATTTCTCTATAACGTGTGTTCACTGTCCAACAAACTGGAGGAACTGCAACTACTGTTGGGTAGAAACAGGGACTTTTCTTCATCTGCAGTTTTGAGTGTGGTTGGTGTAATGACGTGATAGTGATCCACCAGCACTGTTCTTCTCACCTGGAATGTTTTATCATTAACTGTAAGGCTTTTTATTCACTCTGTGAGTTCGCTTCATTCGTTCTGGTCGGCGTTTACATCCCGCCGCAGGCCAACGTGCAGGATGCATAGCGCATGTTCGCAGACCAGATAATGCATGTGGAGCGGACCAACCCGGACTCCTTAGTTATTGTCCTTGGCGGCTTTAACAAAGGTAACCTCACTCACGAACTCCCTAAATACAGACAGTTTATTAATTGCCCGACCAGAGAGGAGAATATTCTGGATCACTGTTACACCACTGTCAGGGATGCTTATCACGCCGTCCCCCGCGCTGCAATGGGCCACTCTGACCACGTCATGGTCCACCTGATTCCTGCGCACAGGCTGGAACTAAAGCTCTGCAAACCTGTAGTGAGGACATCAAGGAAGTGGACCAGTGAGGCTGTGGAGGATCTTCAGGTGTGTTTGGACTCTACTGACTGGGACGTGTTCAGGACTGCTACCAACAGTCTGGATGAGTACACGGAGGCTGTGACGTCCTACATCAGCTTCTGTGAGGACTGCTGTGTTCCATCACACACCAGGGTGAGTTACAACAAGGACAAACCCTGGTTCACAGCCAAACTCAGACAGCTAAGGTTGGCAAAGGAAGAGGCCTTCAGGAGTGTGGACAAAGACAGATTCAAAGAGGCGAAGTACAAGTTTAGCAAGGCGGTGAAAGAGGCTTAACGACTGCACTCTGAGAAGCTCCAACACCACTTCTCAGCTAATGACTCTGCGTCTGTCTGGAAAGGGCTCAGGCAGATCACCAACTACAAGCCTAAAGCCCCCCCCCCACTCCATCAACGATCGATGCCTAGCCAACGACCTGAACGAGTTCTACTGCCGTTTTGAAAGACAATGGGACAGTCCAGCAACCATCCTCCACGACATCTCCCAACAGCTCCAGCTCCAGTCACCTCCACCAATGGCCACCTTAAAGCCCCCCCCCCCCCCCCCCCCCACCTCAGTGACGACTCTTTTCAGGGGGACGTCAGCAAACTCTTCAGGAGACAGAACCCCTGGAAAGCAGCTGGACCGGATTCTGTCTCCCCATCTGCCTTGAAGCTCAGTGCTGATCAGCTGTCTCCAGTGTTCACAGGCATTTTTAACACCTCATTGGAGACATGTCACATGCCAGCCTGCTTCAAGTCCTCAACCATCATCCCAGTTCCCAAGAAGCCAAGGACCACAGGACTTAACGACTTCAGACCAGTCGCCCTGACCTGTGGTCATCACCAACCCTCTCCTGGACCCCCTGCAGTTTGCCTACAGAGCCAACAGGTCTGTAGACGTCAACTTGGCCCTCCACTTCATCCTCCAGCACCTGGACTCCACAGGAACCTACGCTAGGATCCTGTCTGTGGATTTCAGCTTTGCTTTTAATACCATAATCCCAACTCTGCTTCAGGAGAAGCTCTTGCAGCTGAGCGTGCCTGACTCCACCTGCAGGTGGATTACAGACTTCCTGTCTGACAGGAAACAGTGCGTGAAGCTGGGGAAACACTTCTTTGAAGCAAAGACCATCAGCACCGGATCCCCTCAGGGCTACGTTCTTTCTCCTCTGCTCTTCTCCCTGTACACGAACAGCTGCACCTCCAGTCACCAGTCTGTCAAGCTCCTGAAGTTTGCGGACGACACCACCCTCATCGGACTTATCTCTGATGGCGACGAGTCCGCCTACAGGTGGGAGGTTGACCATCTGGTTACCTGGTGTAACCAGAACAACCTAGAGCTCAACACTCTAAAGACAGTGGAGATGGTTGTGGACTACAGGAAGAACTCAGCCTCACCTGCCCTCATCATCCACTGTGACTCCACTATTGACACTGTGGAGTCCTTCTGCTTCCTGGGAACTATCATCCCCAAGGACCTCAATTGGGAGTCGAACATCAGCTCCCTTATCAAGAAAGCACAGCAGAGGATGTATTTCCCACAGCAGCTGAAGAAATTCAATCTGCCAAAGAGAATCATGGTGCACTTCTACACAGCCATCATTGAGTCCATCCTCACCTCCTCCATCACCATCTGGTATGCTGCTGCCACTGCCAAGGACAAGGGCAGACTGCAGCGTGTCATTAGGTCTGCAGAGAAGGTGATCGACTGCAGTCTCCCTTCTCTCCAGGACCTGGAGGCATGCAGGATAGACTGTGGCTGATCCCTCCCACCCTGGACATAAACTCTATGAGACACTCCCCTCTGGCAGGAGGCTGCGGTCCATCAGGACCAAAACCTCATGCCACAAGAACAGTTTTTTCCCGTCTGCTGTCAGCCTTATTAACAAGGCCCGGAACCCCCCCGACAGTCTTCACACTTCACCTCTGCCCCATCTTGTCACATTGACACTGCCATAACCCTGTGTTACATTAACACTCAGCTTGGACTTATTTCTGAAAAAACAGACTGTTTCCAAAAAAAAAAAAAAACAGACTTGTATATATATATATATTTGGTTTAACCCTGAAAACACTGAATTTGAGTGATCTAAATGAGATGTAATACAAGCATGAATGACTATCTCAAGATCTGGCTACGAGAGAGAAGACCTGATCTTTAAATGCTCCACTGTAAACATTTTTTCAAATGAAAAGTCACATGTGTTGGTTTGTTGACCAAAATAGAGTTTTCCCTGTCACCTTTCACCCAGGTGTCCAGTCACAGTGGAGGAGGGGTGGAACAAATACCACAGAGACCAACTGTCGCATCCTACACTTATAAGTGCTGAACAACAACAATGGTGATAGCCCCGTCTCCTAGAAATTAGGTTAATATTCAATTAATTAGCAAAAGCAAATATATGTCGAGGGAAATTAGGGATTATGATTAAAGCTCATCACCAAATTGCATTTTAGGACATTTTGTTAATTAAGGTACCTGGCAAGTTGCAAAAATATTGATACTGTACATACCAGTAAACATTTTACTGACAACTAGGGCTGGGCGATATGGCTGAAAACTCTATTGCGATTTAAGTGTTTTATATTGGTCGATATCGATAATGATTGATATTTTTTATGACCTATTTAAAATAAGGATCAGGAGAAAAATACATTCAATTTGAATATTTTTATTTTAAATTTAACCTTCCTCTGATTATAATCCCCTCAGCTATCAAGGCAGAAAGGAAATGTCAACACAACCATGGAAAACACTCAAATAATAAATGTAAAAAAAGTGTAAAAATGTAAACAGAGAGAAACCTGAGAACTTTTTTTTTCTGCAGGTTTAGTGCAGAAAGTTCATAAGCTGATTCACCTTCTGGTGAATAAAATGTTTTCAGATATGTGCAGTGTTTTGGAAACATAGCAGAAACTGAGGTAGACTTGACATCTGTAACATGCAAACAAACAAACAAACAAACATGATGACAGCACAGTAACACTGACTGAACTATAAAACCAGCCTAGACATATGAACAACTTCAGTCACTCTTCTTACTCTGAACATACATGAACTGTTCAGTTATATTTTTATTATAAGAGCTGTTTGTAAGCTGGCTTCTCCTCAGTGCTCAGTGAAGCGTGTCTTTAGCTTTATGAGATGCCGCTGCCTCCGTTACGTCTTCGTGCCTTTTAGATGATTTGTCATCAGGCACTGAAGCAGATACCTCTGCATGGTGGTCTGCTGCTTGTGTGGTGGTGCTGCGGTTGCAGATGTTGTTGGACGTTGGCGAATATGGCTGCGCTCCAAAGAGTGAGCGCGGCTATGGTGGTTAAATAAGTTTGTGGTATTACCGGTCTTGGTGGGGACGAAAGTCTTGCATAAGTTACAGACCACATTGGTCTGACTACACTCCGACTTATAAAATCCAAAAAACTCCATACCGGCGAGCTGACTTTCCCTGTTCTATCGACGATTTCTTCGCTCGCTGCAGCGCTCACTTTCTGTTTCTCATCTCACTCCTAGCGGAGCATCAAACACGTGACAACGAGATGGCGCAACCGAACCTGATACTGTTACATGATTGGCATGTTGGCGTGTCTCTCTCACTGATTAGTGATTACTCCCTACGTTGCTCAGTTACGTGAGAGCGAGTGCCTTTGTTCATGCAACCAACCTCGCTTCGCAACTTCAAGTTTCTTCCGACGAAGAAAAAAAATTTATCGAATGCTTTATCGAACGCATTTTATATTGATATTGATGATGTGTCTATTGCGAGACATATCGCTATCATTCTATCGGCCCAGCCCTACTGACAACGCATTTCATTTGTTTTCCACCAAACTAGGCAATCTTGCAGTGCGCTATCCACTTGTAGTGACTACAGTATTATTCTACTTTTTTATAGCTATAGTAAGGCTGTTAATGTTAGGGAGGGTAGGGTTAGCATTGTTGCTCTTTTAATGTCCCAAGTCAGCAGTGACTTAACATTTAACTGAAATCGTGATCCTTCTCTAACCTTTACCAAAGTGCTTTTGTTACCTACCTAACCACAAGCAGTAGTTTGGACATGAACTCTGGATTCTTGTTTCACAGTCCTGCACTTTGTGTGCCCACCATCCACAATGTGAACGCATTACTGTGGCCGCTGCACTGATCCGCCCGTCAGTCTCATGCTCCATTCTTCCCTCACTTGTAAACAGGATCCCAAGATACTTAAACCATGGCCTCGGACTTGGAGGTGCTAATTCTCATCCCAGCTGCTTCACACTCGGCTGCGAACTGCCCCAGTGCATGCTGAAGGTCCTGGCCCGAGGGAGCCAACAAGACATCATCTGTGAAAAGCAGAGACGAAATCTGCTGGCTCCCGACCCAAACCCCCTCCGGCCCCTGGCTGCGCCTAGAAATTCTGTCCATGAAAATGATGAACAGAACCGGTGACAAAGGGCAGCCCTGCCGGAGTCCAACATGCACCGGGAACAGGTCCGACTTACTGCCGGCAATGCGGACCAAGCTCCTGCATCTGGTTGTACAGAGACTGTACAGCCCTCAACAGAGGGTCGAATGCCTTCTCCAAATCCACAAAGCACATGTGGACTGGTTGGGCAAACTCCCATTAACCCTCAAGCACCCTGTGGAGGGTATAGAGCTGGTCCAGTGTTCCACGGCCAGGATGAGAACCGCATTGTTCCTCCTGAATCCGAGGTTCGACTATCAGCCGGATTCTCCTCTCCAGTACCCTGGAATAGACTTTCCCAGGGAGGCTGAAGAGTGTGATCCCCTGATAGTTGGAACACACCCTCCGGTTCCCGTTTTTCAAAAGAGGGACCACCACCCCAGTCTGCCAGTCCAGAGGCACCGTTCCCAACTGCCATGCGATGTTGCAGAGGCGTGTCAACCAAGACAGTCCTACAACATCCAGAGACTTGAGGTACTCAGGGCGGATCTCATCCACCCCCGGTGCCTTGCCACCGAGGAGCTTGCAAACTACCTCAGTGACTTCAGTCCCGGTGATGGATGAATCGACCTCCAAGTCCCCAGTCTCTGCTTCCTCTACAGAAGACATGACAGTGGGATTGAGGAGATCCTTGAAGTATTCCTTCCACTGCCCATAGGCCGAAACAACAGTGAGAGACCTATCCCTGACCCAAAGACGCAGGGAAGCGACCCTCTCACTCAGCGGGGAGAACTCCAACACATGGCGGGTGAGCTGGGGGGCTATAAGCAAGCCCACACCAGCACGCTGCCTCTCACCACGGGCAACTCCAGAGTAGAAGAGAGTCCAGCCTCTCTCAAGGAGTTGGGTTCCAGAGCCCAGACTGTGCGTGGAGTTGAGCCCGACTAGGATCAGTCGCCCTGGACCTCTAGGATCATTCGGGTGCTCAAACTCCTCCACCACGATTAGGTGTCGGTTTCAAGGAGGAGAATTCTGAAAACAATTTAGTAATATACAAATACAATTTCTAGCTAGCAGACAGGGCTGATGAAGGAGAAATTGATACTGCTTTTCTCTTAGCATCCATCTCTACAACAATATCAATATGAAAAATAATGATTGGAAGAAGATTTTTTTTCTCCATGGGTCTATCAGGTGAACAGCAGTAAGATAGTTCTGCAGGTATTCTGTATCACAGCAACCAGCGCATCTCAGCAGAATAAATGCTGAGCTCTCAAGTGCTCCCACCTGCACGGTTGCAGAAGAGCGCATGGCATTGTCAGCTGGAAAAAAACACTGGATGGACGTAGCCCCTAAATGTGTGTTCAGATTCCAAAAAATTTTGCTCTTCAGTCATCGTGACGTAGAATGCAGACGTTTGCAGAGGCAAAGCCCAGCACAGGTATATATCTTCAAAAAGTGCACCAACTTTCTATAAAACAACAGCAGTTGCAAAATTCATGCAGGTTCAGGCCTCACTGAGTCCTTCCAGGACCAGAAGCACAAACACAAGCCCACTACACAAACATTCAGTAACCTGTCTATACCTCACCAATGTGTCACAGTGCAATGGCATATGACAGTACACCATATGCTGATAGATGGCACACAGACAGTGCAGTACCTGATGTTCACCATGAGGGAATGGAAGTGGAAAACATAAAATATGCTGTGAGATACGGACGCAATGCTCACGAACTGTAACAGTCCAGCAGAAGGCAGAGGGGAGAGCGCACAGTTAAAGCACCTCAAATAGCAATCAGTCTGACCTAACAGTCATTACAAATGGTGTCATAGGAAAACCAGAGACATCCTTCAGGGAGAATTTAGAACAGTTATAATTAGAGTAAGTTCACTTTCAAATCAAACATCTCAAGATATGAGTTTATTGTTCTTCCAACTGCATTTCTTACGTTTTGTGACTTAAACATGTCTTAACCTTGTCATGTGATGTGCCTTTTCAGAACACCAAATATTACTTGCACCACTACAGGAAATTACAGATTAACATTTAATATCCAGGGATTCACATTATAGACCCTACCACTGACCACACCCAGGCCAGCTATGTACTAGGTTTCCACTTATGGCGCATTTCCATTACACAGTTCCAGCTCTACACGACTTGGTTCTACTCTACTCTACTCTACTTGGTTTGGTTGAGTTTCCATTACAATTGAGTACTTCATAGTACCTCCTCAACGTAGGCGGGGTCGTCATACCATGGCTGCGCAAAACTGCCATGACGTCAATTTGTACGCGACGCAAACAGAGCCGACAAACAATGGAGGACATCGAGGCGATGTTGTATTTGCTGCTCAGTTTGTGGCTTTTTGTCACACACAAAGCAGAGCAGCCATTTCCCTCGAGTGAGAATAAAGAGTAAAGTCAGCGGTTGCTGTTGCCCGGCGTTACAATGGAGGGGGCAGGATTGTTTTTCCGGTGTTGGACGTCGCAGACCAGTGACGACACTCTCCGGCCAGTCAGTGGCCGACAGGCTGTTGACGTCACACATATAGTATCGCTTCTACTCGCTTGGAACCTCACCAGAGCAGGTACTAAAAATAGTATCGGGTACCAGGTACTATCCCCAATGGAAACACAAAACAACCGGGTAGAGTAGAGTAGAGTCGAGTCGAGCCACGCTAGTGGAAATGTGGCATTAGTCTTGTTCTTTAACTGACTCAGTTCCTATTGGAGCTGAAACATTGTTGGTTGCTAGCATGATCAAGACTCACAGTGGGAAATGTTTAGCAGGTGTGTGCAGGTGACTCAGCTGCAGGAGGAGGCAAAGTCTTAAAGACTTAACTGTCTTTAAAAAGAGATGTACTAAGTGTCTTGTATATTTTTTCAGGTGCTGCAGAAACTGGGAAAAGCAGATGAAACCAAAGATGAACAGTTTGAACAAGTGGTCATCAACTTCAGAAGACAGGAGGTGAGAGACATGTACAGATCACAGTTGTATTTTCTGTGAACCTGACAGAAGACAAACTTTTCAAGAACTACTTCCTCAAACATAAAATGAGAAACATAAACACAGTGGAGGCACTAAGACAACTGAAGACATTATCACGGCAGTTCAGAATAAAACAAAGGGTCCATGATAAAAGCAACAAAAGCTACAATAGGAAGAATAAAGATTAAATAAAAACTATTTCAAAAATATTTCAGGAACCAAGAGGCAGTTAATAGTAGGGATGTCTGGATCATGTTTTTTTGCCCCAGATTCCGAGTCATTTGATTTTGAGTATCTGCCGATACCAAGTCCCGATCCGATACTTCTATAAAACATTATGAAACGAACTAAAAGCAAAGAATAACATCCAGGATGTCCCTTATTTTTATTTTTTTTTACCAATGCCTCTTACATTAACATGTAACATGTATGCACAATTGTGCATGCATGCAATGCAGTGTATTGTAAACTTCTATGAGGTAGCTTGAATTCAGAATCAGAATCAGAAAGCCTTTATTAGTCCCCCGGAGGGGAAATTTCATTTCAGTTGCATCCCGTCCAAGAAACATGAAAAGAACAATGACACATAACATGGGGAGTACAGGAACAGGAGAACTGTGGGTTCTGCACAATCCAGCGATCAGCGCCCCGTTTACTAAGATAAGAAAAAGGAGAACAAGAGGGAGGAAGAGGCAAAAAAAGCAAATCCCAAACTAGACTCCTGTGTGTGTGTGTGTGTGTGGGGGGGGGGGGGGGGGCAAAGTGTGGGATTAGGAAAAAAAACACTTCAGCACACAAGCAATATATTAAGACATTACAACAAACAAACTCAAAGACTTGCACATGTGGGAGCGGGTGAGGGTTTTGGGGGGGTAGGTTTCGCAGCACAGACACAGAGGGGGCATGCACGCAGCCACATTACAGCGCCTGCGACAAGGAAAAGAGGGAGAGGGAGCCACGAAGGCGTTGAGTTTAAGGGGGGTGTGTGTGTTGTATGTGTCTTCGTGTGTGTGGATGTGTAAGCCCATGTACATCATCTCCGCTCAGTCCCAACCCATTGTCTCTTCCGTCTGATGACTGATGACGAAGACACAGCCGTAGCCATGGAGACGACCTCGGAGAGTTCTGATCCAGAAGGGTTAGGGTTACGGGAAGTTCACGGGAGTAGAGGATGTTTGGGGGAGGAGATAGGGCCAGAGCGTCCTGTCTGCATAACATCCAGGAGAGTGGAGAGATACCGACCTTGAGAAGGCCGGTTATCTCAGGGAGCCAATGAAGATAACAATTTGTTTAGGTTAGACCAACACTGCAATTTTCGTCTGCCATGAGTCTTTCTGAGTCTCCCGGTGGCTGTAATTCAAATATATCCAAATTCGGTGGTCAATTTGATCCGAGCCGAGCTGACAACTTCTCCAAGTTGGAATCCACCCTGTGAAGGAGTTCAGAATTCGCATCCAGCCTACGATTTTGATCAAGAATCGCATCCAGTTTGCGACCGATCTCACTTATTGCTTGAGTCAGAGTGTTGACAGCCCTGCACATTCCCTCAACCATGATGGGCAGCCTCTCGGTAGCCAAGTGTCCTGCCATCAATTTCTGAACTTTGCGATAAATCAGGAAGCTGCTAACTCCAGACAGCAGAAAGCCTGTTATCATAAATCCAAATGTGTAGACATCTTCAACATCCTCAACGGAAAGGCTCGACAGACACACGATCCTCCACCTCTCCCAGGAGTCCATCGTGTATCCGGCTGCAAACGTTCCGTCAGGGCAGGAGGGCTCACCTTGACCCAGTCTCTTTGTCGAGAAAATTTGGTCGATTGCATTGAGACACCAGCTAATCGAATCCATGATTTTGGGTTTTCGGAGAGAATGCAGAGAGAGGCTCCAGTAGATCAAAGAGCAGCAGCAGCAGGGCAGATAAGGGCAGGGAGGGAGCAAGAGAAAAAGCGTCCGCCTTCATTGAGAGCCAGAAGAGGAAAAAATTACAGTCTCAAGTCAGAACAGGACACAGAAATAAATTTTCTTCACAGTAGGAATAGTGCAACATTAAGTAAGGGATAATGCCCGACGAGGTGTCCATTATCAGAAATGAATGGACGACGCGGAGGCGTGAACTGTCCGACACGAAGCGTCAGACGCGAATGAATGGACTTCGCTTTTATTTCTGATAATGGACACCTCGAAGGGCATTATCCCACATATACCATGGTCACTTACGAAAGAAATAAATGTTAAATCAATTATTAATACTTAAATGTTGTTTTTTCCGTTAAAATAAAGAGTTTTTCATAAGAAGTGGCTGAGTGGACTATGTAATGTCTCTCATTGTGACGCATTGCCAAGGTAACCGGCTCTGGCCACAGAACATGCAGCTCGGTCGGCCGGAGCTGTTATATTAGACCTAATCAGTGGAGGGAAGTGAGATGATTGCTTAACGTTATGTTACGTGATACAAAGTATCATTTCAGAGGGCGAGTGCACCTCTTACCGCTTGTGTGTGTCCTCTATGGTCTTGCCGTTGTGATAAATAAACTGTGAAACAACGTATGTTAACGTATGTTCTGAGTTTCTGTTGCCCCGGTTACCAACCAGCATTTGAGCCAGCGCAATTGTTCTCGTCGTTCACTTTGAAATATTTCCACACAGCAGACATAAACGCAGCAGCATATCATGCGCCTCAGCTTCAAAACAAACTGCTGCGTGCTGCCATGTTCCGCGCATGCGCTGTTCAATGGTATCTGTCACAGACACAGACCCGGCCTGTAAACGCCGGTAGTTAAGAAATACTATTTTACTCTCATTTATTTTTAATCACTAGCCCATATATTGTAAATGTCATTATAAATAACAATAAATATACATGCAGTCCTGCTGTCACGTGATCGGCCCCAATTTCCGATCACGTGATCAGATCAGGACAACCCTAGTTTGTAGTGCATTAGATTTAGAGCAGTTAGTTCACATGGGATCAATGAATGGTGCACATAATTTTTGTATACCTGTATGTCTGAGTTGAGGGGACAACACAGGATTCAGTGTGGTGGATTGAGCTTGCTGTGTCATCTGTCTGTCAGAAAGAGAAGCTGCTGCTCATCAATGATTTTACTGGCTGCCTTGACAATGTTTCTTAGCTGATTACTGTTTTGGACATTTACATTTCCATATGAACAAATTAGTGAGAAGGTAAGGACTGATTTTGTCATGGATGTGTAGAATAGCAGCATTAACTGTCTGTCAGCACTAAAACCCATAAAAACAGCCTTTCTTGTCCCTTCTTCTTGTCCCTGAGTGTCTCCACCAAAGCTCAGTGTCTTATCAATATACTCTGTGTGCCAAGATACCAGGGGTAACCTTAATCCCTGGTATCTTGGCACACAGAGTAAAAAATATAGCAGAAAAAAGTCTCTGCCCCACCAGGTGGTCCTCAAGGTATGATGCCCTTGCTGCCTTGAGGTACCGTTATGCAGATGTCATGAAAGCTTTAACTAAAATCACCCTCGCCAGCGAAAAACGAGAGGAACGGGATGAAGCTACAGCCCTAAAAAAACAAATGGAAAAGCTTTATTTTCCTAGACGTACAGGAAACAAAAATACTGAAAAACGTGAATGCAGTGTCAAAGATGTTGCAGGCAAAAGATGTCGACATCCAAAAAGCAGTCGGTCTCCTCGAAAACATAATTCAGACCCTCTCTGCATACAGACATGACTTTAACCAGCTCAAGCACACCGCTCAAAATCTTGTGGCAAAATGGGGAGCACAGAGCGAGTTCATGAAAATGCGCAAAAGATGAGTGAAACGCCACTTCGATGAACTCTGTGAAAATAAAAGGCTTAGTGATGGCGAAATCTATTTCAGAATATTTGTCTTCAACACCAGCTTGGACATCATTATCAGCCATCTTCACAGAGATTCATTTCTATGCGTGAAACTAACAAGGTATTCCACGCTATCCACCTGGGCACACTGAACAAAGCGCAGGATGACGTACTTTACCAGGACGCATGGTGCCTCGCGGACCACTACAGCAGGAATTTGACCTCAAGTTTCCACGACCAACTCCTTGCATTCAGAGCCTGCTTTAAATATTTAAATATTTACACTGGGGCCTATCACCATGATGTTACGCCACTGGAATTAAGTCTTAACTTATCTAAACCTGGAATTTTTTTGCCATCTGTGAATAGACCTCAATAGCAAGATCACAGAACTAGAAGCCTCTTGCAGTAGAAAGTGGTGAAACCCCCCCAAACTAACCCTAACCCCCATCTATCTATCTATCTATCTATCTATCTATCTATCTATCTATCTATCTATCTATCTATCTATCTATCTATCTATCTATGTGATGGCATCATAAACAATAAACTTCCTTTACAGGAAGGTTTCGCACTCAGAGAAATTCCTGTGACTGTTTATGTCTGCTCAGGAAATATCCTTGCTGGGTCTCCACACAGACACCAGTTTTGACGATAAACAGAGTTGTTATGTTGCACAAAAATAAAATGATGCTGAATATTTTAGTGTGCGTGTCTATGAATCAGTAATCTGTGTGTTCTGTCAGTCTGAGGGCTCTCGGCTGCAGAGGGAGATGAAGTCCTACTTGTCTGCTATTAAAGGTGAGAATCTCTATTGTTTAGTCTGTTATAACCACATCCACATGTTTCTCACATCATGTATACGGTATAAAACATATTTACATTGCTCATGTAACAGCCCCTTGGCTCAAATAAGCAAGGCGCAGAGAGTTTCAAACAGGTGTCTGTACTTTATCTTCGTTGTGTTGCACTGTGAAAACTACAAAAGAGATTCAGAAACACTTTTCTGTAGCTTCACAACTCACATACAGATTTACAGCAACAGATATTATGTCAAATAATAGCTTCTGAAACTTACAATGTATTACATGTATCTTCTTTTAAATAAACTTAAATGTTTGTTCACAGTTAGAAAGTACACTGCCTTAAAACTAACCACTATGCAGTTATAGTGTATTTCCCCTGAACCAAAGTATTTAAATTCTTTAACAATATATACAATCAATGTTTCGTACCTCAATCCGCATACTGTACCAAGGGCGCTAGTTTAAGGGGGTGTGGACGACAGCTCTCTCTGCTAGCCTTGTGCTTCATAGATTAGCCCTTCGAAATAGCATATGAATGATACAAAGGCAACAAGGTAAATTACAAAATAGACTCCTTTCTCAAGATACAAACATGGAAACAGGATACATGACAATACTTTCGCCTTTTGAATATTTACCTGTACCCTCAATGATCTGTAAGTTTAACATCAGCGTGGAAGTCTCTCCAAGTACGTCAGGAGGAAAACAGCAGCCTCTTTCAAAATAAAATGTTGTGACAAGCCAAAAGGGGGGAGTGTAGCGTTACATCATCTGACATACCCATACAACAATCACTGCAGAGGTAATATTAAAGTCATTTACGGCATATCTATAAAACACATATACTATACAACATATATAAAACACACATTCGCTCTTGTCATGACTGTCTTCATACTGCTGGTATTAAACTATTCTAGTGTACAGTAAAGTTAATTTTTGACCTGTTTCGCATAGGATGGTCTCTCTTCCTCTAAATGCACATGACAAAAGTTGAAGGTCACCATTAAGTTTTTCATTACCTGACTGTGTTTTTGTTCCTGCAGGGATGCAGCAGGCTTCCATCAACTTGACACAGTCTCTGCATGAAGTCTACGAACCAGACTGGCATGGAAAAGATGACGTCATGGTCATTGGGAAGGTCAGAGTCACAACAACACAAATACGACAAGATGACACCTGAGCACGTCACTCAAACAAGACAGGATGACATTTGAACACATCGCATCGTCAGTGTGTCTTCACGGGCAGCTGAACTAAAACAGGTTTTCAACCAAAGTGTTCTCCCACATTGACAACTATTAAACTTAAAAACTTAACTTATTTTCTGCCTTTAAATGTTAACATCAACAGAAGCTATGTCAGCTAAAGTGTAGCATGTTAATCACAAACACTTCTTTTTTAACAAGCCATTATTAATTATTGTAATTTCACAGTCAAGAGAGTTGGAAACTACTAAACAGAAAACTTTTTTTTTTTTTTTTTTAATATTTTCTTTTTATTTGGCCTTGAGGTCTGTGTGTCCTTGTGATGTGGGTGACAGCTCCTGGTGGGGTCTTCCAAGGCAAATGGGCCTCAGCTGCCAGACTAACAATGATTCTCAGACCCCATATGAATTAGTCACAATGGAGCTGCAGGACCTCATCAACAGGGAGCCAGACCACGAGTGGGGCTCACTGGGAGGTATCTGGTGACCAGGTCTCGACACCAGGGACCTGGTCAGGCACAGCACAAAGAAAGTACATGGAGCTGATAACTTGCTGTACCACTACCCGCGACAATAAGCTTTAGGGTCAGAACATAAAATCGTAAATAATAAAATATATAATATAGTGCTTTTTTAACAACCACTTTTTCAACACTAGTCACCATTAACACATTCACACACATTCGTTCACTGGCGGCAATGTGCCACCTGCTCATTATCAGCAGTACACACACTGATAACACAGCATTGGGAGCAATTTGGTTTTCAATATCTTGCCGAAGGATACATTGACATGTAGATTGCAGGGGCTGGAGATCAAACCAAGGACCTTCTGATAAGAGGACGACTACTTTACCTCCTAAGCCACATCCACCCCATTGTCAGCCAAGCTGCAGGCAAAGACATGTACCTTGGCATGCTGACCCATGGCATTGCAGATCTTACAGAACATGTTTATGAATTTTTGATGTGTTGCTTTGACGACATACATTATTGTGGTTTTCCTGCAGGACTGTGATGCATTATGGGAAGACTTCCATAACAAACTGGTCGATTCAACGCTACTGAACCTGGACGCGTACCTGCAACAGTTTCCAGACCTCAAAGTAACAATTTGTCTTTTGCTTAAAGAATCTTTTACAGCTTTGATGGTTCATCATCTAAAAACTGAAACTTTTTGACATTTCAGACTCGTGTGGCCAAAAGAAGTCGGAAACTTATCGACTATGATAGTGCTCGTCATCATGTTGAAACTCTGCAGATGTCAGGGATGAAGAACGACCGCAAGATGATGAAGGTGAATCCACTTGCCTGTGATTTTACATGCTGGAGGCTTGAAATTCAGAATATTAATTTCCAGTTGTTATATACCACATGTGCATGTGTAATATGTTACCTGTTCAGGTTTTGTATGAAGTTAATATTATTGAACAGACTTGTTTTTGTTGGCAGGCAGAAGACGAGTTGAAAAAGGCTCAGAGAGTGTTTGATGAGCTGAATGTTGGTCTGCAGAATGAACTGCCAACTCTCTGGGACAGGTGAGGCAGATCTTATATATACACCTGCCTGAAAGCACTATAATGCACCTTTTGTTTAGAAGTGATCATTAGACCCTATAGTGTCTGACTGAGGGTTACATGTGAAACTGAGTGTAGTTGTGTGTATCTAAGAGTATCTGAGGGTAACTGTGTGCAGCTGTGTTCAACTAACTGCCAACTCTCTGGGACATGTGAGTCGCATTACATACACACATATCTGGCAGCACCATAGTACACTTGCTTGTTTAGAACTTGATGTGATCACTGGACACTACAGTGTATAACTGAGAATTATTGTGTACAACTGTGTCTATCTGCGTGCAACTATGTATAACTGTGTGTATCATATGCAAATGTATGTAACTGTGTGTAACCATGTGCAACTGTGTGTTGTGTGCAACTTAGTGTAACTGTATATCTGTGTACAACTGTGTGTAACTGTGTTTAACATGGAATTAGATTTCTGTCAAAAACATAAACAAACAGATACACGTGGGTACACACAGCTATGGAGATAGAGTTCTATCAAAAATAAATAAACACAAAAACTATAATCCATAGACATTTTACTTTACTTTAACTTTATCCACATTGCAAACACCATTCAGTTTGTGTTTCGTAAATCATCATTTGAATAAAAACAAAAAGGATATTAACCAATGTAAATAACATTTTCAGATGTGGGTGAAAAAACAGACGTGAGATTTCCAAACGTTTTGTCAGGGTCACAACTCTTATATCTTAGTGTTGTGTGACAGTTTGTGTGTCAGATAGGGGTTTAAAATGTCAGCTGTGGTCCAGTCAGTGTGTTCATGTGTTCCTTCAGCTACATCAGTGTCCTCAGAAAGTGCAAATGTGGAAATCAGGTCAATTGAACTCTATATGTTTAGTTTCTGTGACTGTCATAGCTGACCCAGTGACGTAGAATATTGTGGTGAGAGATAAATGTCTGTAGACTTTCATATAAAACATGACTGATCGCAGATACAGATGTTGTATCATAACTTAAACTGGATGTGCACTTTGCCATAGCTAGCAGCAGTCTACAAACATTTACCTCAGACTGTTTCACAGAGAGGCTCCACGTGAGTACAAACAGGTTAAAAAATACAACACAAGTGTGAAATCAACAACGTGAACATTTGGACGATTTATTGATGTTTGCAGAGTTTTGAACAGACATTGACCGACATCGTCATTCCGTCTGATCCTTGGGAAATGATTTCTAAACTAGGCTCCCAAGAATACACATAAATAAACATTACAGAAACTTCTTTTTGGATTTTTTTTACATTCACATCAAAAGAGATGAGACCTGAGATCACCATCGCAGCCTTAAACAGGGATTCTCAGCAGTTCATTCAAGCTGAAGTCCATGTTGTTTCACAGCAGAGCTGGCATGTCGTCTGTGTTCGGGGCTTGATTTTGGTGGTTCTTAGGATGCGAGGTGGCAAATGCAGCCGGTATTTGACCAATATGTTGTAAAGCTTTATATTGTTTTGTTACAGTAAACCCCAATTTACTCATATTCAGGTTCTACAATTGTGAAAGGGTTACTGATGGGACTCGTCTCATTCCTTGATGTCTCTGTGGCAGACCAGTATCAGCAGAGACCAACAGTTGGCGTGTATGTGCGAGTTTGGCCACTACTTCTAAAAGTGCCACTGATGAGCTAAACATGCGTATGGCATTTGGTAGCACTGAAGAAGAAGAAGCTTTACGTGTGAATCCACACATATTATAGAATATTTGTCTCAAAATTACACAGATACATCAGCTGTGTCCTTTGATCCACAAACGTAGATTTTTCCAGTTTGCAAGCAAAGCTTTTCAATTATAAATGTAAATATTGGAAACACATCTGAAAATGTTATTTACATTGGTGAATATACTTTTTGTATTGATTCGAATAATACACAAATGAAACACAAACTGAGAGGTGCTTGTGCATGGCTCGTAAAATCTTTGTTGATTATAGTTTTTGTGTGTGGGTATCTGTGTGTACCTATGTGTATCTGTGTGTCACCATTTGTCACCCTGTGTATTTGTGTTGCTGTGTGTAACTGAGTGTCTCTGTTGTGATATGATCTGATGTGACTATGGATATTTTGTCTTGTTCCTTCTTCTCTGCTATTGTTTAGTTGTCTTTGGATGTTTATGATGTGACTGACTTTCCAAAGACTTGCTGGCATTACTACTGTCTGTTTTATTGAACTTCATCTGTTGTAAACAGTTGTGGAGACCATGTAAGGAAATGTTCAAGAAGCAGATGAGTTTCTTAAACAATGTTTTAATCATCTGGAGAACAACAATTTCACAGAATCACAAATATTTACCAATTCTTGTGTCTTTCTTGCTCTGCAGACGGGTTGGCTTCTACATCAGCACCTATAAGAGTGTGACAAATATGGAGGCTAAATTTCACCGTGAAATCTCTCTGGTGAGGAGACATCAGCATACACAATAAAACAATCAAAAGGTTTTAGAGCTGCTTTGAATACTGAATAATCTAGAGGAACTTACTTTCAGACAGACAGACAGACAGACAGACAGACAGACGTCCAGTTGCCTGAATAAAATGTTGGCATTGGACATGCCTGCAAACCATGGATACATTAATTTAGTACATTTCTTCTGTATCCTTGCAATGTTTCTACACAGTGACGTACTTCATATTACTGGTATCATGTATATGAGGTGAGTTTCTCATCAGGGCCATGAGCCATGTTTGTGCCAACTAAAATAGGTATTATAAGCCAAACATTTCCTAACCTTGAAACATGAAGAAATGTAAACTTTGAACATATTCATGGTTTGCAGAAACATGCAATGCCAACATTTATTCTGGCAATTGGGTTTCAGACAGACTGTATTCAGTCTGAACCATCAGTGTCATCAGTTGTACAACCAATAGGACTAGGCCAAATTTGTGACATGGGGCTCTATTTTCGACTCTGCTGCCAGCGTAGTAGAATTTTCGACCGGCGCAGGCAGGCGCATGGCGCACTAGGTATTTTGGTAAACCGAGGCGTACAGAGGTGCGCCAGGATGGGCGTTGCGGCGCAGTAGGGGGGAGGTCGGCATAATGAAATGCTCATTATGCCGACCATTTCGGTCAGACCTGGTCAACGCGGATTTTCGTAAACCGGCAGAGTCGTTCGCTCACGTCATGTCACCAACACCTCACAGTCAGGTTTCCACAATGTCTGGCATTTCACTGCGATCAGTAATTAGCAACAGCCGCAAATCAATGCAACTATCTGAGTCAGCACATACAGTCAGACCTAAATTTATATATTTTGATCCGTATCTCATCTGACCACATCGAAAGTGCGTTCGGCACGCGTAATGGTCACTCACCCTGACCGAATGTACACAGGTGACACAGGGATGTCTGGTGATCTGTGACTCAAATTGCCTGGTGACAAACATGTATGCCACTTTCCCCGGGTCGGCACATGACTCGTTCATCGTGGCGAATTCAAGCATCCCTACAGTCTTTCAGGGGGACACCCCTCTGGATGGGTGGCTGCTAAGTAATAACGGCTATCCACTGAAAACGTTGTTGATGACGCCATATATCACACTGTCAACAAGACGGCAGCGTGGTTTTAACAGTGTTTTCAGCAGTGCTCGGTCAGTCATCGAACGCACACTGCGATCAATATGTAGCAACAACGACAATTCAATGCAACTATCTGAGTCAGCACATACAGTCAGACCTAAATTTATATATTTTGATCAGCATCTCATCTGACAACATCGCAAGCGCGTTCGGCACGCGTAATGGTCACTCAACCTGACCGAATGCACACAGGTGAAACAGGGATGTCGGGTTAGGGTCCGCTGCGCCCCATCGGCGCAGCAGACCTGACTTTGCACCTCGTCTGCACCGCGCCGGTGGCGGAGTCGAAAATAGAGCCGATTCATGTTACCTGGGGAGAGGCGTTTCTGTGGATGTAGAGTGTAGTGCTCACTTTTCATGCAAAGGTAAAGTGAGTTATTGCTGCTGGAGGTTATTGTTTTTATTAAAGAAGGAAAATAACTTCACATTCTTCTGACTTTTCAGGTATGTAGGCAGCTGTATGAAGTGATGACCAAACTGGGTGAGCAGCACTCTGACAAAATGTTCACCATCCAAGGAGCACCGAGGTCAGTATGGGTATGGGGAATCAGTTCCCTCAAAATATTCTATTTAGTTTGATGAAAGTTATCTCATTAAATTTGTTACAATTATTTTTGAGTGAAATCTTTTTTTTTAGTTGTTTTAGTTTATTGTCCTTTCGGAAGCTATGCTAGAAGCTATGAAGGACTGCTGGGCACGGGAAGTCCAAAAAGGCGCTTCCCTGCACCTCGTGATGGTAACAACTGGTATTGACCACAGATGGGGTGTGATACATCACTGATGATTGCCTGTCCGTTCAACGCAGGAGTCACAAAGCCAGTCCACGTTGTTGTTTTTGACTTCACATCTGTTTCTTTGTCATAAAGGCACCAGTTTGTAGTTGTTTTGTACATATTGAGTCCAGCTGGATTTACTTGTGTACAATATATGAGAAAGATTTTCTGTTCTGTTCATGTTTCCATAAACAATGTTAAGTATTTGTCTGTTGAACATTCAAAGACTCCTTTCCCACCTACTTTGTTCATAAAGATAAAATGACTGTAGAATGGGAAAAGTTAGCAAATAAACGTAGTTATACCAAGTCCACTTCATGACATAAAGTTAAAACACCTGCGACACTGGTGTTTGTTTTTAACATCTGAGAGACTACAGCCAGTCAAAAGACTCTGACATTGTGATCACATGTTTTTTGTCTCGCCTCAGTGATTCAGGACCACTGCGACTTGCCAGAACTCCATCACCACCAGAAGATGAGAGTCCACCTGAGAGTCCAGATGCTAGCTCCAATCACATGCTCCGCCCCATCTCACCTGGACCACCACGGCCCAAATCTCCTACACAGGTAGATCAAATATTAATGTCCAGATCCTAATAATGAGTGAATTTAATCCTAAGTGGATCCAGATCTCCCACACAGGATGTTGTTATCCTGCTTGGATCCAGATCTCCATCACAAGGGGAAGTGATTCTCAGTGGATCCAGATCTCCATCACAGATAGAACCAGAGATTTATCACAGGCAGACTTAATCCTGACTGTATCCACTTCACCTTTACGGGTAGATGTTATCCTAAATAGATCCAGCTCTTTGCGGGTAGGTCTAATTCTGACTCCGTAGCAGAGGTAGAGGTTAAACAATCTGGATCCAGTTCTCCATCACAGGTATAATATTAATTGGTTTGGATAAGATAAGATAAGATAAGATAAGATAAGATAAGATAAGATGTACCTTTATTAGTCCCACAGTGGAGAAATTTCAGGTATTACAGCAGCAAAGTGGATAGCAGGAATATAGGGCATCAGTAAAAAAAGACATTAAATATCAAACAAACATAGAGAACATGAAATACGTAGTTTAGTCAAATGTTTAGATGACATAAGACAATATATTTATGATTGATAGTGTTTGACAGATAACAGTAATAGGTAATATGATAATGATTAATAATTGTGACTCGATTGATGATACTGATTGATAGATTACAGTGATCGATAGATATAGTGAAATAACTTCAGCAACATCAGACAGCATTTCTATATATTTTAGTATTTAGCTGACTGTTAGAACTTCACAGTAACTTTCTATGATTTTTTTTTTTTTGCTGCACACTTTTGTCTGTTAATTGGTGAGTGAACATGTAACACCAGTTTATGCCATTTGTCTGTATTACTGTATGTGTTGGGCAGATATATAACACTAGGTCTGTTATATACTGAATTGATACCTGAAAGTAGAATATCCCCCCCATGTCCAGTGGCTGTTTAGTGTTTACCGTAGTCAATAGTGTTTACATGTTTGTCAAATGCATTTGGGCAAATATGTGTATGTATGTTTGTTTATATGTGGTGTACAGTATGTGTGTGTGTGTGTGTGTGTGTGTGTGTGTGTGTGTGTGTGTGTGTCTATATCTAATGTCTAATGTACAGTGTGTTTCTAGAACACTGGTTCCCAGTCTTTTCTGAAATAGACTCATCCAGCATCTTAATAAAAGCTCAGCTTGTTGTTGTTAGCTAACTGATAATGAGCTGGACTCTTGCAGGGCACAGCATGTTGATAGATGAACTAAAATCTCTGGATGTTTGAGTGTGCTGTTGATGGACTTATGATTCAACACTGCAGAAGAAACAGCTGAGAAAAATGAATACAAAAAGTGAAAGTTGGGTCTACATATCTGGACAAGAATAATTCAGCCTTGTTGTTGTCTACCAATCAGGAGGTCGGTGGTTCGATCCCTGGCCTCGGCAGTCCACATGCCAAGGCATCCTTTGGCAAGATACTGAACCCCAAAAGTGTCCCTGATACTGCGCCATTGGTGTGTGAATTCATATTTATGTCTCTTTGGAGAAAAGCGTGTGAAAATGACTAATTGTAATTGTGGAGCTGAAAGGAAACTGTGACATACAATATATATGAAGAGTCCAGGTAAGACACTAGAGAACACTGTAACTGCATAGAACTGCAACACAGTGGAGGACCAACATCTCAGATCTCTTTGCCACTAAAGGATTACTTTTGGGAACCAGTGTTGTAGAACATACCGTCCACCATTAGAGCAGTAGAATAGAAACTATAGAATAATTAATCAGAGTTGCTCCTGTAGTTCTGTGTTTTGTGTGGGGCTAACACAGTGACAGTAAATGCACCTTTGGAAAAGGAAACATTATCATTGAAGCGTTTGTATTTGAAAAGTATTGGCACTGAAAAACAAAACACAAGCATTAAAAATGATTTGATTTCATTTTGATATATATGATTTTCATGTGTTTTTCAATGACAATCTGATATTTTCTTCATGTCTGTCTTCTTTCCATGACATTTTTTTAAGGTGTCAGGTTGTTTCCTGTATCACTGGTTTTCAGTTTCAACTTTCTGTCATCATTTTGGTGTGGCGAGCAGGGATTTTTAGGAGGGGGGCAAACAGAATGGGATTTACATATCTGCATGCTAATGCTGCTCTGGACTTGAGGGCTAGTCCAAAGCCACCAACATGACGACACACCTAGCATACAGCATTAACTTCGATGAGCTGACTTGAAACTCCCAAAGCTGAAGCATGTTAAGTCTGTTTCACTGTGCCGTTGTTTATCCACCATGAACCAGGCTGACGTTATGCTGGTCTAGCAGTTGAATGTGATATCATGCCATGCTGCATTGAGACTATATAGAAAACTCCACACATTGAATATTGAGTGATCAAACATTTTGCAGCCACAAAACAATGTGTTGCTTAGTCAGCTAGTTACTCTCAATGTGTCCCATCAGCAATAAAATATTTTAATTCTCCATCAGTTTTGTTCAGTAACATTTTAGAAAGTCACATCTCCACAGCATCAATGCAAATACTTTCTTTGTTTTAAATACTGTGAGGCACAGAGAAAGCCTTGTGACTGTGGTTTAAGATGATCTAATGTTTTGGGTCATGGAAATATTTAACTTGCTTCTGGGGAAGCTGCATATCGACACCTATAGTCTTTCTGTTTTCTTGGAAATGTTTGCTGCTGCCTGCAGTGAAGGTCTGACGGATGGTTGGAGGAATTATTTCTCTTTATCCAGAGCATATACCTTCTCTTTGTCAGAACCTATGCTGTGTTATAATGCCACTAAATTCAGAATTGACATTGATCTCATTGACATTTTTCTGTTTCTGGTGTCAAAGAACAGAGTAAAAAAAAGAAGATAGATATGGATTTGGCCATAGCCCTTAAACTTTTCATGATTCAAAGCAGTTGTTGCAGGAACTGGCTGCTGTTCAAATCTATGTTTTAAGACCGCAATTATGACAGAGTTAATAGAAATACAAGCACTTAACAGTGTGCCACATTTTTCAGCACTTGTTGAAACTGTGCAACCAATTACAAACCAACTATTGCATCCTTACTGTGGCAACCGCACAGGTGCTGCCATTTTCAAGTAGTAGTAGTTAATTATAATAACAACAACAGACAAACTGTGGTGTCATCGTTTCGTTATCATCCACATGTGGCTCCATCCATCCTATTTAATTTATAACATTAAACAGTGAAATGGATCAGAGAAATTGAAAATGTGCTGCTTGATTAAACTTACTCTGTGTTGATTTGATAATGGGTCATCATATGTTTTGGCAGCTTAAAAAGGGACCGCCGGTGCCTCCACCACCAAAGGTCACGCCCACCAAGGAGGTGGCAGAGGAGCAGATCATCGACCTGTTTGGAGGAGAATTTTTACCAGCACCTTCACCATCACAGGTCTGTGGAGTTCTCACAGGTTTACTGTTTACTTCATTAATAAAAACTGACAAGTAATGCATAGTGTGTTCTATCCACTTGCTTACCTGTTTGCTTTTTTTCTGCTTTGTTGTTGTCCACAGCCCAATGAACGACCTGGAGAATCTCTTCTCGATTTGGACTTTGATGCTTTTCAGCCAGATGAAAGTGTTTCACCGATACCGCAGGTTCCTTCACATTTCACGTGCAGCAGTGTCGTCACCTGAACATGTTTAACTGAATAAAGGAATACTAGCTCCGCCTGCTTCATCAACACACTGGTCTTATTAATTGAATGACAGTGTGGAAACTACATTTTACTAGTCCAGTGACTGTTGACTAACTGAAGTAGATCATTACAAAAAACTTGCAGAGTTGCACAGGTGACTGATTGCTTGACAGGCAGACAAGTAACTGATCACCTGATGATGAAGTTGTTACTTTTTTTGTTCAAGTGAGTTTAATATTTACGCTCTTGGTGTTGGAGCAAAATACAAGAATAAGTAAAACTTAATCATCATCATCCATTTTTAATATATGTGAACTTTATGGTTGAGTGGAGATGTTTGATCAAAGGTATAGTTTATTCTTCCCAGTCTGTTCCTTTTAGTCCCATCAGGAGCTGGTCTTGATATGAATTTGTGAAATGGGTTTATTTACATTAACATTTTGTACTCTGGCCTTTTCAGACAGCTGTACCGTGGGATATGTGGTCGGTGAGTAAAATCCTCTGTCTTATTTTAAGTTGCTTAATGGTATGAGTTTGAATATGTTTGTGTCTGTAGATATTAACCATATTTTATCACTTTTTTTAAAGGCAAACACCCAAACAGCTCAGCCTGTAAGTAAACACATTTACTCATCTGTTTCTCACCATCATTAAAACCCGATCAGTTACTAACCCTGTTGGTGAATGGATAAAAGTAAAATGCAACAAAGCGCAATCGACTTGGCAAATTACTCATGACATATATGAAGCATGGGGCTACTTTAGCTCTGATGGCCATGTTTGTAGTTTTTTTAATTTACCCAGAATATTTTCATGCACTGGTCCTCCAGTTGGACTTAGTACTCAGGGGGGCAAAAACTTTAACCCATTCCCTGCCTTTCCCAAGCAGGCTGCAGATGCCGGCTTCGTCGCCAACTGGTCTGCTGACTTTGGTTCATTGTCATCTAATGGAGATACTACTTCAGGAGCCGAGGCCGCTGCTATAGGGCCAGAGGGGACACAGGGTGGGGCACAGGGTGGGGCTCAGGGCTGGCCCCAGCCAGGTGGAGACACAACTACACCTCCTAAGGACAGTGAGGCAGCCACAGCAACTGAAGTCGAGGTTAGCAGCCCGGACTCTCAATCTAATCCCAACCTTAATCCCTCTGCAGACAGAGGTGATGAAGATGAAACAGGGCAGGCAGATTCAGAGGGAGAATCAGCATGGCAGGACAACCGCAGGAAGTCCACCCCGGGACTTATATTCACCAATGAATATGGTGAGCAGATTGAGGACTGTACAGAGGACAGACAAGACAAGTGGTCTAGGTCTCCAGATGGGTCTGGATCTGAATATGAGACTGCTGAGGAGTGGGGTGATGGAGTTCAGGGGGGAGGGTGGGCAAGTGCTGATGATGAAATTTCATATGAAGATCGTCACCCAGTGAATGATTCAGAGGGCTGGGGAAGTGGATGTGATGGTGCTGAGCAGGCTCTACCAAGGAGCAGTGAAGCAGACAGAAACTGTTCAGCTGAAGAAGAGCTACCAGGAAAACAAACTAATCTCACATCAGTGTCATATTCTGAATCTGCCGGGGAACAAGACAAACAATCTTTTACATCGAAAACACAGGGAGGAGGCGCGTTTGATTCAGATCCTTTTGCAGAAACACAGGGAGGAGGTGCGTTTGATTCAGATCCTTTTGCAGAAACACAGGGAGGAGGTGCGTTTGATTCAGATCCTTTTGCAGAAACACAGGGAGGAGGTGCGTTTGACTCAGTTCCTTCAGCTGAAACACAAGTAGGAGGAACATTTGATTCTGATCCTTTAGCTGAAACACAGGGAGGAGGTGCGTTTGATTCAGATCCTTTTGCTGAAACACAGGGAGGAGGTGCGTTTGATTCAGATCCTTTTGCAGAAACACAGGGAGGAGGTGCGTTTGATTCAGATCCTTTTGCAGAAACACAGGGAGGAGGTGCGTTTGATTCAGATCCTTTTGCTGAAACACAGGGACGAGAGGTGTTTGATTCAGTTCCTTCAGCTGAAACACAGGGAGGAGGTGCGTTAGATTCTGATCCTTTTGCAGAAACAGAGGGAGGAGGTGTGTTTGATTCCGATCCTTTTGCAGAAACACAGGGAGGAGGTGCGTTTGATTCCGATCCTTTTGCAGAAACACAGGGAGGAGGTGTGTTTGATTCAGATCCTTTTGCAGAAACAGAGGGAGGAGGTGTGTTTGATTCAGATCCTTTTGCAGAAACAGAGGGAGGAGGTGTGTTTGATTCAGATCCTTTTGCTGAAAGACAGTTTGGGGACAAAGGGGGTGGAGAAGGTAGAGTTGTGGCCACAGGGGGTGGAAATGGGTGGGATACAGACCCTTTTGCCAACAGTTTCCCAGGAGTTTCCAACACTACGTCCTCGCAGGAAATTAGTGACAGCAGTGGCTTCAACTCTTCCATCGCTCAACGAAACTCTGCGCCTGTCTCAGCAGCAGAAGAAATTAAAGATGTTAATGTTCCCAGAATTCACAAAGAACCAGAAAATTCAGACATGTCCGAAGATGAGGCTGCAAACCGGAGATTTGGGAAGTTGTACCAAGAGCTAGATACAGAAAAGGAAGAGGTACTGGACTTCCTCCCCTCTTCAGTGAAGTAGATTATAGCATAGAGTAGACTAGAATAAAATGAAAACCCTTTTCCTATTTTCTGCTCTCCCACATATTGAGAAACAAAGTGAAAGTAGTTGCCTAAAACCTGGATCCCAGCCTGAGCTCCTCCCACCTCCCCTCTTGCTTGCTTTTTCTTCATTCCATACTTAAATTTTCATACCGAATCCATCTGTACAACTCATGAACATCTTACATGGATGCTTTTTGTACTGATTCTGTGTCTTTGCAATTCAATTTAGGTGACCGATGCATTTAATGGATTTTCACAGGTAATTTTTCAAACTAAACCTACATTTGCACACATTGTCTAGATGACATTATGAAATCTGCAGTTTGCAGAAATAAATTCAGTAATGTTTCAGTCACAGAATGTTCAGGTCTAATTCAGCCTGCAGGGACTTTTGATTTTATCCAGTTAATTGTCATTTTCATTGTACTGTTTAGCCTTCCAGCTGTATCTTTTAGGGTTTCAGATTTGAGTTAACTCTCAGTGGCCAAAGTTTGATGTCCTACAAAGTCTTTTCATATTTCATCTTTGAGCAGAACACATGCAAAGTTAAGACATCAAAAGCAAATAAATGACCACATCATATTTGACCAGTTAGTCAACTAGTTACAAGATAACAAGAGGTGTGTCAGCCTCTGCAGTGTTAGAAAAATAGGTTAGAGGTTAAATGTCACTGGAAAGGTCAGAAGTTGCTGCAGGACATTAAAAGAGACATTGATCCAAACAGCATACTTATATCATGAAATCATCAGAGGCATTTTCCCCAGCAATGTCCTTTCTTCAACACATGCTCTTCTGTGTTTTCAACATGCGCACTGTGAAGGATACCACTGCACCATCATTTTTTGCTGATTTTGATCAGATGGTAAGTTTGAAATTTAAGTACATCATGTGCATTTTTTTTTTTAAGGTAACTTATGCATGTTTATTAGGAATGATGTGTAAATTTCTTTGATTTACTGTTTCTGTTGAGCAGCTGTATTCTTTAATCTGCTTGTTGCATACATTTTGTCAGTTTTAGTTCTGTTAACTAAAACATTAGTTAAGTTGTTGCTTATGTTTGATCTACAGTTTTCTTTTTGTTTTATCTCAAAATTATATTCTGATATTATGTGTAATATTTTTAAAGCTGGCATATATTAAAATCTGACACACTTATTTGTGGTTTTGCATCATGTACAAATATTAATATTGTGGAGAAAGTATCCAATGTGTACCATGTGGTAGGTATTTTTAACTTTAATGAAGTATGAGATGAACAAAACAAGCAAGCACGTGAAGCTTAACATTGTATTCATGGATGTTCCATTTACACAAAGAATTATGAGCCTTTTTTAAAATTCTATACAAAATATCTGTGGCCAAAGTGCCATGTTTGAACAGTTTTAAGGTAAACCACCTTATTTCCTTGCCAAAGAACAAAATTGATGCTGAACCAATTGAGGCACCTGAAGCCTCAGAGACAGAACCTGCTGAGAAACAAGACAATTCTCCAGCTTCCCATGGTGGTGAGGAACCTCCAGTTTCCCCTCCTTTTGCGGAACCACCAGCTTCCTGTGCTGGTGAGGAACCTCCACTTTCTCCTCCTGCCGATGAACCTCTGGCTCCCCCTGCTGTTGGCGAACCTGAAGCTCCCTCTGCTGGAGTAGAGCCAGGCGAATATCCAGCATCTCCTTCTGAGGAAGAGGTGGCAGAACCTGCAGCTGCTCCTGCTGGTGAGGAAGATACAGCAGAATGCCCTGGCAGCGTGAAGGAGGAGAAGCCTGCTGTGAGTGAATATCACTGTATCATCATCATCATCATCATCATCGTAATCATCACCATCACTATCATCGCCATCATTGTCATCATTGCTATCATCATCATCATCATCATCATCATCATTATGCTATCATCATTGCTATCATCACCTTTGCTATAATCATCATCATTGCTATCATCATCATCATCATCATCATCATCATCATCATCACCATTATCATCATTGTCATCATTGTTATCATCATCGTCATTATTATTATATCACCTGTTATGGCCAGAACAAAGGACGCCAGGACCCGGACGCAGAGAGTGGTAACAAATAAAGATTTATTGACAAAGTAGCAACAGAAATTCAGTTCTTCCGGAACGACAGTATGAACAAAGTATCAACAGAAATTCTCACTGGAGGAAAGTATCAACTAAAAACACCGAACACAAAATCACCTTCAGACAGGGAGAAAAATCAGAAACAAAGTACAACACAAAAGGTGGCAAAGCACCAAAACTTACAAACTCGAGAAACAATTACTGGTGGGCTAAACTCGTGGCGAGGGGCAGATGATCTCAGGCAGCGCAACAACATGCAAGAAGCAGTGAGAATAATCCGGCACTGGAGACAAAGAGAGGGTGGCTTATGAAGCTGGCTGATTAGGCAGAACAAGCTGCAGGTGTGCCAGGAGACCAGCGTTCCAGGACATCGCCTCGCCCCTCGGCACTCACACTGCAGGAAAAGGGAGAGAGAAGTCAGTAGGAGCAAACACAAAACACAACAAAAAACAGGACCACAACATCATCATCATCACCACTGTTATCACTATTAACATCGCCACTATCATCGTCGTCATCATCACCGTCATCATCACTATATCATTATCACCACTACGGTCACCATCATCATCATCACCATCACATCAGCTTCAATTCAATTCAATTCAATTCAATTCAATTCAATTCAATTTGTATAGCACCAAATCACAACAGAAGTTGTCTCAGGACACTTTCCATACAGAGCTGGTACAGACCAAACTCTTTATCTACAGAGGACCAACAATTCCCCCATGAGCAGCACTTGGCGACAGTGGCGAGGAAAAACTTCCTTTTAACAGGCAGAAACCTCAGACTGAACCAGACTCTGGGTGGGCGGCCATCTGCCTCCACCGGCTGGGTGAGAGAGGAAGAGCAAGAGAGGGAGAGTGAGACAGACAGACAGACAGACAGACAGACAGACAGACAGACAGACAGACAGACAGACAGACAGACATGCAGTCACAGTAACAGTGACAGTGGATGTAATAACAGCAGTAGCAGTTGCAGTGGATGTCAGGCAGGGCCAAGGCAGGAGACGCAGCTGAAATCCACAATCCATATTCAGACACTGTCCATGGGAACCTGCAAGACGACAAAGCACAGAGACTCCGGGGAAGGAGCTAAGTTAGTAAGACGCCGTGGTAGGACATGAGAGCGTGCGGATGGAGAGGGACAGAAGGACGGAGGAGCTCGGTGTGTCTTTGGATGTCCCCCGACAGTCTAATCCTATAGCAGCATAACTAGGGGCTGGTCCAGGACCAGCCTGAGCCAGCCCTAACTATAAGCTTTATCAAAGAGGACAGTTTTAAGACGACTCTTAAATGTAGAGACAGTGTCTGCCTCCCGGACAAAGACTGAAGATGGTTCCACAGGAGAGGAGCTTGATAGCTAAATGCTCTGACTCCTGTTCTGCTTTTTGAGACTTTAGGAACCATAAGTGGAAATGCATTCTGGGAACGCAGTGTTCGAGTGGGGCAATAAGGTACTATGAGCTCTTTAAGATAAGAAGAAAGAAAAGAAGAATTCATCATCATCACATCATCATATCTTCATCATGATGTCATCATCTTTTGATCCACATCATTAGTAAAGTGTCAGTCAAGGACATTTAACATTAAATGACCTATTTACATTTTGAATTCATTGCTGTAATCGCTTTCATTAGGGTTTTGGTCCAGTTGGTAGGTTTATGGTTAGAGTGTGTCTCAATACGAGTTGGTTATTTTTAAGGAATAATGGAAAAAAATGTGATTTCTTCTCCAAAGTCAACTGTTGGATCTCCAGGCTCTGAGAAGGCAGAGCTTGGTGAGGTATGTACCTTCGATTTTTTTTTTTTTTTTTTTATTAGTTATTGGCTTTTTGTTCAATGTTATCATAAATCAAGAAGTTTAATAATGTATCAGTATTTTGGCGATAATGCCTAAAGAATTTAATATGTCAAATACAGCTGTTAATGAATCATTTGATTTATTAATTGTATTTCTCAAGTGATTAAACAATAAATAGATCAGAGTACGTTATTTTGTTTCATTTTTGTGACCTACTGCTTCATGTGCCTTCTTGTAAAACTCTGGTTTCATTTGCAACTTTCATGTTGAATAAAAATGTTCTGTTATGGATGTAATGGACATTCTGAATCCTATTTGTGATGATTTGATTTTGTGAGTAGTCTCCATTAAGCATACCGAACCCTTATATCTCTAATGAATGACTGCTATGCAATGCAAAGCAGGAATCTACTCAGATAATTTTGATAATTATTTAATTAATAAAGAATTTGCATGACTGGGATGCACCAAACAGGAAAAAGTCAGACTGTTTTTCATTTATGACTGTTCAAAGTGTAACTGATTGAGTGATTAACAAATCTAAGGCTATTTAATTTATGTAACAGTGTAGTTATTAGTCCTTGTCATCAGTAAATAACCGACATGTTTGATTAATGGTTTAATACTGTCAAAGATGTGAAGATCAGTCCTTAATGAAAAGGTCAGATTGAAGACAACAGCAAGATTCCCGATATCACCTCCCACAGACCACTGAACTCTAACTTTCCGAATTTTTAAGTTCATTATTAACCCTGTAACCTAAGTAAATGATCTTGTGCTACAATAGTTCATTAAATAAGTGTTTTTCAAAGATTGATTTTGTAATTTTATCTGTAATAGTCATGAACTCGCATTGCTGTAAACTGCTGCTCTAAATTGTGGTTTATGACTGTAAAACTCTCCGTGTTTAATGAAATCATTTGTGTCTGCACACAGATTCCTCCTGCTGATGAAACCACAACATCTCCAGGTGAAGCAGCTCCATCGGTAAGTACCACTTAATGAACTGATATATCACTCATCACTCGACTGTCATTACAACCACTAATTCAGCAACAGATCATTCCAAAAGTAGCAAAATCTATTTCAGGGATCGTTAGATTTGTTACTTAAAGATCTGTATGTGATTTTTATTTAAGGTCAGGTGTAAATTTAATGTTGAGCTTGGCAGCAACAGCACACAACTAGCTTATTACTGTTTCACATTTTCACTTTCTTACAAACTTAATTTTATTTGAATGAGCCTATATGAGTGTGAACAGACTCAAGAAAATGTAAAATCAAAGGAGGCAATCAGTGTTCAATATAAAACCAACAGTTCAATTACCAATGAATGAGTCTGTACCTCAACAAGAAATAAATAAAAAATCCTCCTCAGGATCCAGGGGCCCGTTGCACAAAACTAGGATAAGGGATTAAGCTGGGATATGTTGTTTATCCTGGCTCAACTTATCTGTGATCTGGTTGCACAAAAGCAGGATAGCAGAAAGTGGGATCTGTTATGGGATGAGTTACCATGGAGATTTATTCTGTGGAGCTGGCCAGCTCCAGACCAGGCGAAGCTCCAGGATCTATTGAATCTCATCCCTTATCTCAGTCAGCAGTCACCACAAACGGAAACCAACAGTTATTCCACTGAGCACTACACACTGTTACCACATCCAACCTGATCCACGTCATCATTTACACAAAACAAAACAGAAGCATCATTAATTTCAATTTTAATTAATTTCAATCATTGTAGATAAATGATGATTTTAGATGATGTTGCAATCATCAGATAGATTCCCATAGACTGTATATAAAATGTACATCCAATATAAATATAAATAAAGGGAAATTATGTAAGGGATAATATCTGACTAGGTGTCCATTATCAGAAATGAATGGATGTCGCGGAGGCATGAACCGTCCAGTCTGCAATACTTTGCCACGCTTTCTCTCGCTGTTCTCTAACTGTGGCGGTGTTGCCTTTCTTTTTAATTTGGTCCTTCACCTCCTCGTAAGCCTCCATGAGGACTTCTGCCTCCGACTGGGAGAAGTATGCCGCTCTGGTTGCCATGGTGAATCGGTGAACTGTGATCGATGGCGGGGTCTATTTGAGGAAGCCGCGTGCACACACTGATCCAGGATAGGTTTCACCTGGCTTGTTGAATCCGTGTTTGCTCATCCTGGCTTGGTCTTTGTGCAACCGATTAAGCCTGGACGCTCATGTTTTGGATTGGTTGAACTCAGCTCAGTCACTTATCCTGGATGTCTTAATCCTATTTTTGTGCAACGGGCCCCAGGAAGCAAGCCCGAATGGTTTTGTTTTCATTTCTTCTTCTTCAGTGGAAGTGTTTAAACAGTAAATTTCTTAGACCAAAATCACTCAAATGGGAAAGTGAGCTGCAAATTTAACACATTAACCAATGCCTAGAGTAAGAGAGATCACAGCACCAAGGCAGCCACTTGTGGTGCCATCTTGGATGTTTTTTATTCTGTAGCTGGTGCTATAGCCGTCGACTTTACATTTTTGGAATTACCTTGAAAACAGCTTGGTCTAAAGTCAAAATTCTTACATCATTTTAATCACTGAACTCATGTGCATCTTTTGTGCCATGGTGTTCTTCTTGTAATATATCAAATTTTGCAAATTTTTTGGAAACCAATTGGGTTTTGGAAAAATCATCCTGAAACTGAGTCAGGATCATCTGTGGACCTGGCTTATCTAACATTATCAAGGAAATTTCGACACGTCAATCCGTTTTGATATTATGTATGTATTCAAATGTGTCTTCAAGTTCAATTTTACATAAACACTCAGAAATCAAAATTGTCTTCAGCAATTAAAAGTCATATTCAGATAATAATAATAATAATAATAATAATAATAATAATACATTTTATTTAAAAGCGCCTTTCAAAACACTCATGGACACTTTACAGAGTAGGTAAAAACACAAGCAAAATACACAGAATAAAGAGCACAGTAATGAAAAACACATCAAGTTAAAAACAGGCTAAAAGGAGAAGTGAAATTAAAGAGAGAAGGCAGTCTGGAACAGATGAGTTTTGAGTCTGGATTTGAAGATGGGGAGAGAATCAGTGTTTCTGATGTCAGGTGGCAGTGAAGAGGGACTGAAAGCTCTGCTCCCCGTGGTGCTGAGACAGAGAGGTGGAGAGAGGAGGAAGATCTGAGGGAGCGAGAGGGGGTGGCAATGGAGATGAGGTCAGATAGATATGGGGGGGCGAGGTTGTGGATGGCCTTAAATGTATACAGCAGGATTTTGAAAGTGATTCGAAATTTGACCAGGAGCCAGTCAAGCTGCTGCAGGATGGGGGTAATATGATGCGAGGAGGGAGTTCTGGTAATAATGTGGGCTGCAGAGTTTTGAACCAGTTGAAGTCTATGGAGGGACTTGTGAGGGACACCGAAAAGGAGTGAATTACAGTAGTCAAGGCGGGAGGTGACAAGGCTGTGAACCAGGATGGCAGTGGTGTGAGGGGTGAGAGAGGGGCGGAGACGATTGATGTTATGTAGATGGAAATAGGCAGACCGGTTAATGCTATTGATGTGAGAGTGGAAAGATAGTGATCTGCTGAGGATGACACCCAGACTCTTAACCTGAGGGGAGGGGGACACTGTGGAGCTGTCAGTGTTGAGGGAGAAACTGTTGGTTTTGGATAGGGTTGATTTAGAGCCGATGAGAACAAGTTCGGTCTTGTTACTGTTGAGTTTAAGGAAGTTGGAGGTGAACCAGGATTTGATCTCAGAGAGACAGAGGGTGAGGGAAGAGGGTGGGAGAGTGGAGGTTGGTTTACTGGAAAGATAGCATAGTCCACACTTAGCTATAGAATTCTAGAATATTCTGCCACCATGTGACATCTCGTAATTGGCCATGTGAATTCATGCAAAATTAATATGATACCATCTAGGGTCAGACTCAATCAATTCATAAAATTTGATGATGATTGATTAAATTGGAAGTAATTCATTACAACTAATCTAAATCTCTAGACATTTCACAGTCCAAACTAAAAAAAAAAAAGGCATGTACTACAGAGCTGAATATTTTTCGACCTCCAATGAAGTGTGACTAAAGTTTGTCTCACTGCAACCTGATCAATTCATGAGTCTAACCCTAATCCTTTTTCTAGATATGTAACTTATTTAACCTCTATATGTTGGCAAGTCTTTGTTCAAATGGTCACAAAAATGATGTAGACATTCTTTGGATATCAGATATCAAATGTTACAGATGGTGTTCTGATATGTCAGACAATAAATTCACAGTGACATTCAGTGCTTTACTTTCATTTGTAATGTATGCACAACATTCTCCATTCCACCAAAAGCTGTATAAAATTTCACCAAAATATTTTAGAATACTAAAAGCAGGATGATGGGTCATTTTCCAGAATTGTATCCCCAATAGAGAAATTGTAGTGAATTTTGTATGGTGACATCTCAGCCTGTGTGAGATTGGTTTTGGTCCCTGGTGCACGAGCCAGTGGGCAGGGTTGTTAGCCCCTTTCTGTTCTCTTTCTCCAGCAGCAGCAAGTTTGAATGTGTCATATGCATTTCATCCATTCACACACTACACGCATTACTGAGCTAGCTGAATAAGATTATTGTTTTGTTTAGATGAGAGTAAATTACATTTAAATAGAAATATGTGACCAGCCACGAGAAAACCAGCAACAAGTCTCCAGGGGGCATTTTGAGTTATTTACAGATCCTGAAAGTGTAGTTTCAAAGCTTTCCAACGATGTCTAACACATGGAAATCTGAAAATATTTCAGGAAGATGTGGCCATTTGAATGTAGATACTTCTCAAACTATTTTTTTGAGAAATCCACCCTGAAAGATTCTCACCTCCAGGGGAGCCAGGTAACACAGTGCTGCTCATTGCATCTCATTTGCATAAGTCCAACCCCCTAACCATTGTTCAAACTATTGTAGTTGAAAAATGTTTATCAAATGGAAATGGAAATTCCATTTGATAAAACCCCTGAATAAAAATGAAAAACAAGAAAGGTAATACACTTAAGAGTTAGAAGGAGCAAATGTAGATACTTATTTCTAAAATAAAATAAAATAAATTCTGTCACTGTCGTTCAGTGGGATGGATCAGTCTGTTGCTGAATGAGCCCCTGTGGCTGATCAGCACATTGATATGTTAAGCTCCAGCTCCTCCGCTGCAAGGCCGAGGGATTCTCAAGTCAAGTCGTCCCACCAGCTGTTTTCTTTTAGCATTTCACAACTTTCTCAGTGTTTTGTTGCCAATGTCCCAACTTTTTTTAAACATGTTGTTGGCATCAAATTCTAAATGAGCACATAATTTTCAAAAACAATGAAATGTCAACATTTGATATGTTGTCGTTGTGTGCTATTTTCAATTAAATATTGACTTTCAATGCTCTGCAAATCATTGTATTCTGTTTGTATTTACGTTTTAGACAGCATCCCAACTTTTCTGGAAATAGCGTTGTACATGTACTTTCAAATTTCATATAATTATCTGTAATTGTGTCAAAAGTTATTGATATGAGAGCAAAGTGCTGTTTGTGCTCTGCAGGAAAAGATGCCGATCCCCTCTGTGGTGATAGAGCCTGCATCCAGCAATGAGGGTGATGATGATCGTGATGCTGACATCATCTCTCCCACTGCAATCAGTGACAACGGAGTGACAGCTGAGAATCAGACCGTCAAACACATGAGTCCATCTGGTGGAGTTTCTGGACTCCCTGATGACTTTCTTTACAAGGTGTGATGTTCTCCACATACGAACATATATGGAGGATAAAACATTTAAAGCAGCAAATTAAAGAAATACACACTTGCTGTACATACGTAATTAGTGTACATGCTCAATTCTGTTGTGAGCTGAGGTGGTGATGTTTTTCTTCCTGCAGGTGGAGACAATGCATGACTTTGAGGCTGCAAATGCAGATGAGCTCGAGTTGAAGAGAGGAGATGTGGTGTTGGTGGTTCCCACTGCTTCGTTAGAGGATCAGGTGAGAGTCAATGGTGATATTTTAAACTCCAGTAATTAGAAGCCAAGCATCCTGGAAGGAAGGAGTGAACAGTCTTAACAGCAGTTATGGCTAGTAGTGATTTTTTTTTTTTTTTTGTTACAGGATGCTGGCTGGCTGACAGGGATCAAAGAAAGTGACTGGTTAACACATGGAGTTGGTGCTCAAAAAGGACTTTTTCCAGACAACTTTACTCAGCGTTTGGAGTAATTAGTGTCTTCATCTGGAGGGAATAATTAGCAGAAGTTTGAGACATTGGTGTCCTAGCTGTGCCATCAGCATGTAGCCAATCCTTGCAAACACCTTATAAGTTGCTGCATCTGGACAACGCAAGGCTTTTCTCTGGTAGATGAAACTCTGTTTAAACTATAATTCAGTATAATGAAAACTAGTACTATTCCCAGCATAACTGAAAATTAATAAGCATGATGTGATAGTATGGTCTACCCCTCTTGAACTGAGACATGTTTTTTGTTGTTGTTGTTGTTGTTGAAAGAAAAAATGGTGTATGATTTATTGGGAATGTTGCAATCTCTACATGTCCACACCTACAAAAAGCAGAAAAAAGAAAAGAAAAACTCTACCTTCATTGCACTGGGTGTGTGGTCCTGATTTTGTTGCTCTGCTGTGGAATATGCCAGAATCTGTAGTGCTGTGATCATTTTAAATGTTTTTGAGTGTAACACGAACCTCTTGAATTTTATTTGTCTTCAGATACATCATTACTATTACCCTTGAATCACTGTTTGTGTATTTCTGTAAGATCATGTTTGAGTGTGTGTCATGATGTTTTCTTTGGCAGATGTGGTGATGAATTAACTCATCAGTGAGTGTTACAGTGTTTTTGCCAAAGGAATCTTGATATGTATTATCTGAGAATTGGTAAACAATCCAGCCCACATCCAGCATGAAAAAGTTTTCTGAGAATTGAAAAAAATAAAGAATCTCCCAATATTGAAAGACATTGTGTAGCTGCATATGTCACGTTCTATGAACAGCATATTTGCAAGAAATGGATCCAATCAGAAGACAGCTAAAGGTGACCAGTTATTCATGCAGAAGTGTATGATCACAGGGAAGGTATAGGGGTGTTGATCATAATTGGACTTTGGGATTTTTGTCTGATCTGCCAGCGAGCAAGATAGAGAGATGGAACCTTGACCTACCCCCCATTTGTGGCCACTGCAAGTCCAATGGTACCACTCTGGAGTTGGTAGGATGTAGGGTTCCGAAGTTATGGGATAGGTTAGGGGACAAAATCCCTTCTCCAGAAGGAGATGGAAGGTACACTGTCCTTACACCCATAGGACCCCCGTACCTCTGGTCCTTTGGATATTGGGGTTGGCGGGTACACTTGTGCCTCCTGCTGTAGCGTACCTCAGTCCAACCTCCATCCATGTTGTAGTTATGCATTTGTTTTAATAAAAACATCAATGAACTTCAATTGTTTTCTAAAAAGGGAAAGGAGTGTTTTAATGAACTTAAATTAAAAAAGTTTTCAAATGAAATTGTAGATTGTAGATTAAGGGGACGACAGCTGATGTGGCAACATTTGCCAAAAGTTGCCGAACTTTGGGAAGCGAGCTAGAGCCTTGGAACCTTGACCTTTTCCCCTTTGGGGACGGCACGATCATTGCACACTCCATCCAGCACTGCCCCATTCGCGGATCAGCCCAACTCCCCCCCCCCCCCCCCCAAGTCCAGAATGTACACATATATATGTATTCAATAAAAAATGACACATAAATGTGTGTTCAATATATATTGAGTGTAATCATTATGATACAGAGTGGATATACATGAAATAATGCTACAAAAGGAACATATATGATATAATGATTATTGAAGCAGCATGTCATTAAATCAAGAGGTCGCTTGGAAAGAGAGCTGCGGAGAGGATGGAGGAAAAAGAGAAGGAGAATAATTCTCCAAAATTCATCACATCATGAGGTTAGGGTTACAGGTAAGTGGGGTTAGGGGATCAATAATAATTATCATTGTTTTTATTCTTATTCATATTAGGGGTAACTACAGTAGGGTTAGGGTGGTCGGGGTTAGGATGAAAGATTTTTAGGAGTTGGGGTTAGAACCTTCTCCCGAAGGAGAAGGAAGTGCACGGGCCTACATAGGCCGTGCCCAGCCCCCCTTCCAACCACTTTCCCTATGTTTGTCTTGTTTATGTTCTTCTCTGTTTTGGTTTGTTTTTCCCTGCCTTGTTTGTTTTCCCTTTTGTTACCTCCTTTGGCTTTATTTTCCCTTAACTGTTTGTTTCCCCTTTGTTTTTTATTTACAGTCCCTTCAGTTCTTTTGGTCTCATGTCGCCTTTGTTATATATGTAATAATCAAAAAAAATAAAAAATAAAAACAAAAATAAAAATAAAAATAAAGACCCCCCTTAGGCCTTAATGTGCACCGCCGTGACGTTTCGACCAGACTAGGTCTTCTTCAGGCCAGGTGCACATCCCCCCAAAAAGAAAACTTAACTAAACTAAAAACCAACTGAAAGAGAACTGTGCCTTCCCTGCTTTTATATCAATTTGAGCTCCACCCCCTAGTTTTAGGTTTTTAACTTTTGGGTAAGGTCTTTTTTAATTTAACTTTAACATGTTATAATGAATTTGTATTTTAAGCCCCTAAAAATTGTTTTAATGTTTTTTAATGTAAATAATATTTATTGATTTTAATATATTTGTTTTTAAACCCCCTATGATCCATCCAATTACTATTAATTATTTTTAATCCAATTTTTAATTATTATTGTTCTTCCCAATGCCCTATTAATTTCCCAATTATGAATTTATAGCCAAATGTACCTACCTACTGTTTTTTAAGAAAATCCAATTATTTATTGTTCTTAATAAAAATGAATTGTTCTTAATAAAAAATATTTTTAATAAAAATAAATTGTCCTGTCGTTCTTTGTTCTTGTTTTCCCTATTTGGATTTTTTCTTTTTTCTTTTCATTGTTTGTTCTTCCTTTGTTTCCTCCTTTGGCTTTGTTTTTGTTTTCACTTCAATATTTGTTTTTCTTTTTCTTGTTCTTCTCTGTTTGTTTTGTTTTACCCTTCATTGTTTGTTTTTCCTTTTGTTTCCTCTTTTTGGCTTTGTTTTGTTGTCTCTTTACTGTTTGTTTACCCTTTTCCTGTTCTTCTCTGTTTTGGTTTGTTTTTCCCTTCATTGTTTGTTTTTCCTTTGTTTTCTCCTTCCTCTCTCCTTTTTCCTCCCATCCCTCCCATGTCCTTTACCCTCTTCTCTCCCTTCTCCATTTAGCCACGTTAGGCCATGTGGCACTGATGCCATCCCCTCCCCTTAGCCTACGTTAGGCC